>NW_008329328.1:187562-188084 GCF_000622305.1 Nannospalax galili | reverse complement strand
CCAGTGAGCCCAACTTCATAAAAACAGTACTACAGGACTATAAGACCCAGATTAATCCCAACTCATTAGTAGTAGGGGACTTCAATACCCCACTATCTCCATTAGATAGGTCAACAGGCCAGAGACTTAACAGAGAGACATCTGAATTAAACAAAACCATATATCAAATGGACTTAACAGATATCTACCGAGTATTCCACCCAAACACCAAAGGACACATTTTCTACTCAGCACCCCGTGGAACGTTCTCCAATTCGACCATATACTGGGGCACAAAACAAAGCTCAGCAAATACAAAAGGATTGAAATAATTCCATGTGTTCTATCAGACCACAATGCAATAAAGCTTACAATCAACACCCGAAGAAGCCAAAATCACCACACGAACGCTTGGAAATTAAACAACACACTCCTGAATGATGAATGGGTCAAAAGAGAAATTAAGAAAGAAATAAAAGTATTCCTGGAATTAAATGAAAAGGACAATACAACACAACAAAACCTCTGGGACACGCTGAAAGC
>NW_008329328.1:183925-184753 GCF_000622305.1 Nannospalax galili | reverse complement strand
TCATATATACGATGGAGTTTTACTCAGCAGTAAAGAAAGATGAAATCATGAAATTTGCAGGTAAATGGATGGAACTAGAAGCTGTTATACTAAGTGAAGTAACATAATCTCAGAAAAAAAATCGGCATATATTCTCCCTCATATGTGGATCCTAGGATCAGACTCCGATAAATGTGTGTGCAAACAGACATAACTGCTGGAACCAGGACAAGGGTAAGGAAACAGTGAGGTAAAGGAAAAGAAATAACCTGAAGGAGAAGAATAGTAGGCAACAGACCTTAAGAAGGGAGATTTGGATAAAAATTGGGTTAGATTAAGGGAGGGTGGAGGGAAGGGTATATGAGGAACCTAGGGGATAAGGAGAAAGAAGCAGTTCAACAGAGGTAGGATCATAGGAGCAAGGGTATTAGTAAGGAAGAAAGAGGGGGAAGTGGGGGCACCCTAAGTGGGAAAACCATGATAGAGGGGGGAGACGATATTAGAGAGAAACAATGCCTAGCTAGTCACGAATACCAGAGAGAACCTTATAATTCCTACAATCTACTGACAAATTATACATAACAGATCAAGAAATATATCTCTAGATAAGGTTTATTTGAGACCAACTGGTCATTACCCAAAATTTATCTGCAAGACACACAGTAATTAAAAATGCCAGAATGGTGGAACTAACCTTCTTGGATGTTTAACAGACATACCTTGAGATCTATACTAATTGGGTCAGAGGGATTCAAAGGACAATTTTTGCTCCTTGCCCTCCTGGGTCGATAAGTTCCCAGGGACTATGAGCATCACACAAAATGTCCTGTAATGGTGGTGGGTCATCTG
>NW_008329328.1:131956-183335 GCF_000622305.1 Nannospalax galili | reverse complement strand
AGGTAAAGGGTAAAGAATAAGAACAAATCATTCTGGAAGAACGCAAAGGAAAATAGCTTAAGATAATTAAATGACAATTGAATTTATTCTTATAATTGTTTTAATAGCTTTTGTTTAATCTTCATCGCTATTATGAGACATAAAATGTATTTATCAAATCTGCAATTATTATGCCAAAAAATCTGAATTACTGTAATATTTTGTATATGGTAAAGAATAAGAACAAATCATTCTGGAAGAACGCAAAGGAAAATAGCTTAAGATAATTAAATGACAATTGAATTTATTCTTATAATTGTTTTAATAGCTTTTGTTTAATCTTCATCGCTATTATGAGACATAAAATGTATTTATCAAATCTGCAATTATTATGCCAAAAAATCTGAATTACTGTAATATTTTGTATATTGTTAAAACTGTAACTTTAATTGTAAAAAAAAAAAAAAGTTAGCTAAGCTAACTTATGAGCAATTCAAAAAAAAAACATATTACTTACTTTATTTATATATTGTCTGTGTTTGTGTGTGTGTACCTGCCACAGTACCTATGTGGAGGTCAGGGGACAACTTGTAGGAGTCAGTTCGCATTGTATGAATCCTGAAGATCAAACTCAGGTCCTCTGATTTGGCAACTGGTACTTTCACCTAGTAAGCCATCTAACTGACTCTTAGGTTGACTTTATATTTGTTTCCACATATGAGAGAGAGATCAAAAAAGCTTGCCTTTCTGTACAACAGTCCCGGGGAGACACAAACAAATGTTTGTTCACCCGGGAAAAGGGACCAATGAACGACCAATGAAGGACTCCATCCAAGGTTAGCTTAGTGAATCAATGAGCTTATTGTGCTAACTCATGGGAGCATCTGTGAGGGTTGCTTAAGAACTCCTCAAAGGATGGCTCATGGGTTGCTTAGGCAATTGTTTCACCAGAACCCCTCTTGCAGTAGGGGCAACTACGGAAAAGCTTCATCCTTGGTGAAGCTTGTAGTTGGTGCACTGCAGTTTCCTCTTCTCAATGAATTGTTCACTGCTTATATAAATGGGGAGCCAGTGCTTTTGTGAGTCTTTCAAGCCTCCTTTAGCTCTTCAGGATGAAATGCTTCAAGTAGGAGATAATATCTGTGCCACACTGTGTCTACCATATTTTGCTTCATTTGATAACCTTTAATTTTTTTCCTTTTTTTGCAAATGACAGGATTTCACTTGCTTATATGGCTGAGTAATAGTCCCTTATATATAAATAAATATCATACTTTCCTGATACATTCCCTGCTTACTCAGGAGTCATTCTTAGTCACATGTTCATTATAAACCTATTTCTTAGGTCTTTTGGGGGTCATAATAATTTCCTCAATTAGATTTTCATATTTACCCAAGTTTATAACTGTCTACCAAGGCATGAATAAAATATCATTGTCTAATTCCCACTAAAGTTGTAAGTTCTGGATGATCAACTGATCACTGGTTGGATACGTAGCTCTTTGTATGTCCTCAGCTTTAGCAGACTGCTGTAGCTGGGCACTGTGGTTTAGTATTATGATTATGATAATGATGATTCAGCTCCACTTGCTACATGTGAGGGATTTTTCAGTCTCAAAACTTTTTAATGGACTTTATCTCTAAAGAACCTTTCTTGTAAGTTCTGGATGATCAACTGATCACTGGTTGGATACGTAGCTCTTTGTATGTCCTCAGCTTTAGCAGACTGCTGTAGCTGGGCACTGTGGTTTAGTATTATGATTATGATAATGATGATTCAGCTCCACTTGCTACATGTGAGAGATTTTTCAGTCTCAAAACTTTTTAATGGACTTTATCTCTAAAGAACCTTTTAATCTGTTTCCTTTTAAATTGGCTTTTTTTTTTTTTTTTTTTGAGACAAGGTCTCGTACCTCGGGTTGGCCTTGTACTTGCCATATGTTAGAAGATGATCTTGAACTTCTTATCTCACTGCTTATGCTTCCTAAGTCCTGGATTATAGCTATGCAACATTGCATCTGACAAAGATCCCGTTTCTTTTTCCAAAATTGTTTTATGTGCTTCATTTGACCAGTATCACACACTCATCTTTCATCCTCTATTAATCTGGACTGTTAGTATAATTGAAAACTTATCTTTTAGTATCTCTTCAGTGATCATTTAGCCAGGAGAGAATGCCTTGTTTGAGATGGTACACTGAGTCTGCTAATTATTTCTCCAGTTGATACCACAAGCTTAAGTCCAAATTTTGGAATCCTGAATTATAGAAGCCATAATTTTGCCTGTTCCTGATTTTATGACCATTGTGTGTACAGTGACACATCAAAGATGCAGTTCCTGCATTCCTTAGGAACACTTGGTTTAGAATCCCTAGTTCATTCATTATATGGTCCTGATGAATGAAAATATTCTCAACAGTCACAGTAGAATCCTCAAAATACTCCCATATTATTGCTGTAGCTTACAAGTGTCTCCAAAGTCACATATGTTAAAAGCTTGGTCTTTCTCTTGGTGCTCTTGGGAGGTGGGACCTTTAGGACATGAAACTCAGTAGAAGAAACTTACACTTATTGGGGACATGCATTTTACAGGGGCCTTAGACCTCAGTCCCTCCTGTCTCTTTTTTATGTTGGGTCACCATGAGGCAAGTAACTTCTTGCACCTCATGCCCCTGTCAGAATGTGCTATGTCCCCACAGGCCCAAAGCAACAGGGCCAAGAGACCATGGCATCAGTCTTCTGAAACTATAAGCCAAATATCTCCTTCATTTAAATTGCTTACTTCCAATATTTTGTCACATTGATGGAAAGCCGATTAATACACTTAGTAAAATGAATGACTATAATTATGTTACTAAAGTTGCCATGTTTCTATATCATACATATTTTCTTAATATTTTGTATTTATTTCTTCCTTTTAAACATTCCTCTGGGATTCTGAAATTTTACAGACTCAGATTTTTCCACTTAATTATATTTTTCACTAGGGCTGAACATTTGAAGTTTGATATGACTCCTTTGTCCTTTCAATAACACCTTTAGAAGTAGAGGAAAGATTCATGCTTTTTCTGAAGGTAGTTTAGTGTGCCATGACTGTTCCTGGTCTCTCAAGTCCCCGTACTTCTTCTCCTTTATTGACAATGTTAGGAACACATGAGATTTCCCCGGTTCTGCTGTTTCTAATCAACGTGATGTTGTGCCAAGGCACATTATTGGTAATAGAGGTACAAGTGGTGAGCACAGTGTTCCTAGCACTAATAGTGGCCTTCTGTAATCTTTGGGTTTTTGTCCTAGTAAGAATCTTCATCTAAAGAATTCACTTCTATCTCAAGATTTATTTTTTTAAACCTCCTTTACAAACCTGCTCAGACTCATTGTTGCATATTATATTTGCTGCATAATTTCTGCACTTTACAGTTTTGAATATCTTCTACTACATTGCATTTTAGATACTTATTTAATAAGGTATTTCAATGAGTTTTTATAAAACCTAGACTTATATTAATTGGTAATTTATCCAAAATTATAATACAATATAGACAAATAAATTCTAGAGATTTGGTCCTTAAACAGTTGAAATACTTTATTCACTATAAATACATGTCAAGAGACTCAACAACTATATATTCTGTTTTGTTGAATAAAAACCGTTAGATTGAATTTTAGGCAGTGTTAGCAGCCCATTCTCCATCTATGCACAAACAAATAAAACTTGTACCTGCTCTACACTCTAATTTGCCAGAAACTTGGAACCAGTTAGCATTTAAATTGCATAATTAGTTTGGTTCTAGTACAAGCACGCTTTAGACATAAAAGAACAGAGCTCACCAGGGGTAATAACAAGCCGGTGACAGGCCGATCTGCTGGACAGATGGTTGTGATTCTAGTTAAGTGTCTTCTTCTCGATGGTTTGGAAGCTCAGCAGGCTTAATATTCAAAACTGGAATGCATAACTCAGAACCACGTATTCTTTGAAAATAATAAAATATGAAACTAGCATGTAAAATTTAATTTATGAGAAATTTTTAAATTAATATTAGTGCCCATAGGCTCTTTTGTTTACATATTCTGCAGAACTACTTACAACTTTGATCAGAATTTTCAGAGCTGTATAACCATACAACATTTGACTATTTTTTTTTTTTTAGGTTTAATGTTTCTTCAGTCTGAAAACTTAGAACAAAGAAATTCCATGTCTTTGTTTCCTTCTCTGAGAATCATATTTTATTTGAATTTTTTCTTGTTTTGGAAATAAGGTAACTTTACTATGCCATCTCTGAGAGGGAGGTCCTGTTCATGTCTCTCTCTCTCCTCTCTCCCTCTCTCTCTCCTCCCTCCCTCTCTCCTTCTCTCCCTTCCCTCTCTCTCCCTCCTTTCCTCCCTTCCTCCCTCCCTCCCTCCCTCCCTCCCTCCCAGCACAGAGGATTATGTCATTGAGAGATGTATACAAAGCTACTACCTGGTACCAGAACTCCCAGCAGCACCACTGCCCACAACTTAAGAAAGGAGAGCAGCTTCACACTGGACAGGTGGACAACAGCGCCAAGCTGTAGAAGGCCCTTCAAAAGTCTGAAAGTCGCATATAAGTATTGAGTATTAGCGCTTGCTGCAACAACAGTTTCATAAATTTTTCTTGTATATCTACTTGTGGCCTTATAAACTATAGTCTATGGTATCATTTTTCTTTCTCATAGCAATTCAGGAAGAGGCAACAAATTACAAGCACAAGCTACTCATCCAGATCATTAAAAGAACCATGATTTTTCTTGGGAACAAAGGAACATAGACCTGCCTTTAGTTAGAAGCTTTAAATAAAGAACAGATCTTTTAATTTGAGTACTAGGTACAGAGACTAAGTGCGGTTGCTGCCTCTCCTGCAAGACGCTTCCTGCTGCATGGTGATCAGTGGGTTTGCGGTTATTTCTAGAAGGAAATGTATGATCTTCTCTATAACTGTGAGTCTGCTTTATAGGCCATTTGAGATAATATGCAGTATCCACGAATTCCCAAGAATTCTTAAAGAGGGAGAAAATGGGAATATACTTAAATTGTAAATAATTTCCTCTTAACTAGGGTAAGAATATATTCCAAATAACAGATTCAGCTAAGTAGAGAGTAAAACAGCAGTTCTCAATTGTCAGTAACCCGAGAATAACCTGGAGGACTGGTAAAATCAGACTGCTGGGATCCTACAGAATTTCTGATTCAGAGGTTCTAGAGATAAGCTTCAAAATTAGCATTTCTAAATATGCCAGGTGATTCTGATGCTATTTTCCAGGAACTACTCTTTAAGAACTATTGAATGAAAAACAAGCTCTTTTGTCATGTGTTTATTATATTGGCATGTTTTGTGTTCTCCATATAATTTATCAATATATAAAATTGCATCATTAGGGCTGGGGAGTTGGTTCAGAGCACCTGGTGCCGTAGCAGAGGACTGGGTTTAGGTCCCAGCACTTACACGGCAGCTAACCATCATCCTTAACTATATAGTTCCAGAGAATCTGATGCCCTCCTGTGGGCTCCCCAAGTATTGCACTAACATGCAAACAAAACATTCATACACATAAAATATAAATAAACACATAGATGATAGATGATAGATAGATAGATGATAGATAGATAGATAGATAGATAGTTGATAGATAGATAGATAGATAGATAGATAGATAGATAGATAGATAGATAGATAGATGCATGTATGCATACATACATACATACATACATAAATTTAAAATTACCTTCAGGGCTAGAGTGATTAAGATCTTGCTGAGGACCCAGATTTGGTTCTCAGCACCCACATGGCATCTACCAACCATCAGTAACTCCAATTCCAGGGAATTCAACACCATCTTCTGAGCTCCATGGGCATTGCATGACTCAGGTTCATTTACATATATGCAAATTTTCTCATGCACATAAAATAAAAATAATAAAGAAAGTATTTTCAAAAGTATCACTATATGTTTAACTTGGACATCTTCTACTCCCACATATAAATCAGCATTTAAAATCTTCTACCTTGTTTATTGTTGTACAATATGCCTATACTAGGATTAAATACATATCTGGAGACTTAATGAATAGACTCGTCTAAAAATTATCTCATTGTAAAAGAAAAAAAATCAGTCCTTCAGTTCTGGCAGTTAATATTCTTTCAGCATAAACAAAATCAAGTCAGTCTCAGACAAAATTGAAAAGTAGGTAAATAGTTCAGACATGCTTAAGAAGATTCAAAGAACAGTATCTCTAGAAACAGAATTATGGTAACTATGCCTTCCCTGTCTCCATGCCTTTTCTAGAAATTTCATGTGACTTTATGTCTTTCTATCTCATCTTCCTCTCCACTCCTCCATCCCTTTAGTTATTAATCTCACACTCAGTTTCTTCAGATATACCGAATCAAGATTAATGTTAACTTTTCCCATAAGGCCTGGGATTTAAAATGAGGACACATTTATTTGTATAATGAAGTCAACTGGTCAATGCACAGAGAAGAGGTTGCAGAGCGCTTATTCCTGAATAGACACCTAGATCAAACTTCTGCCTCTCAAGGCTCAGGAATGAGTGCAGAAGAGGAGGTGAAAAGATTATAAGAGCCAGAGGTGGTGGATGACCACACGGAAACAGAGTTTTCTAGACAGCTGGTCAGTTATTCATATGAACTCACAGCCGTGGTGATACCACACACAAGATTCACATAAGCTCACACCAGACAAAATCCCAGCATAGACATGAAGAAGAGAATAACCCCAATACAGCCTAAGGAAACTTTGGCAACTTATGGTGCTGGGAGGGAGAGAGACATTCTCTTTCAAAGATTAGACTAATAGATTAACCAAACTCCAGTGGATGGACTCACATTGAAGGACATTTGAGAACACAAATTAGACTCAAATTGGGCAGGAGTCAAAAGGGGAGGTAAGGATGTGGGAGAGGGTCTAACTACCATCAAAATCTATTATGTGAAATCACAAAAATACGAAAAAGTCAATTTACCATTAAGAACAGTAAAAAAGAAAGATTAAGAGGAGAATAAAAGCCATTCCTCCTGGAGATGATGCCCATTGATGGATCAGTGTTTTTCTGTCCAGTTTCTTGTGCATTTCTGTTGCTAACATGATTAAAAAATATGTCTAGAGTTGTACCAACTAAAAGAGCTTCCTACTGAACGGAAATGCATGATAGTCACCTACCATTATGAAAATTCAGAAACATGTAAAGGGGAAAAGCAAGAATAATCTTGCATTCACTGGTAACTAATATTCTGGAAAATTCCTTGCAGCCTTTTGTATCTGTATATATTTGACCCAGTGAAGCTCTCTTTCATTTCATGACAGTTAATGAATGAGCATTCATAGTTACTTAACAATGGACATAAGCAAGGTTTGCAGTGTCAAACAGCATCTGCTGATTTATTGGCCTACCCCAGTTTAAAAAAAATAACTTGGTGTTTAAGGTCATTTGAACCATAATGAAAAGTATTATGTACATTTTCAAATAATAAAAATTGCCATTACAGTAGTGTATAAATATTTTCTTAATTGAGGCAGAAACAGCTTTTATTCATGGTGTTTCAGTGGCAAAAATTAGTTTAACAAGTTTAGAACTAAGTAAATGTAATTATTTTAATTGGCCATCATAGTTACTGAGAAATTTCATTTGAAGGATAAAGCGTGTATGCACACTGCAAAGTTTAGTTCCTAGACTGCAAAAGAGGATGCAAGAAACGGTGAATGCTGAGTCATACACTGTGACTGTGAAGGCACATAAATCAACTTGATCACCTGAACACCCATGGAGTTCAACATAAAAACATATTCTGATTGTTTTGTCTATTTTACTAGTGTTAATTTTTATTTTGGAGGGCAAGTTAGAAGAAGGAGGGTGGGGAGGGATAGCTAACATGAAGAGCCTTTTGTGGAAGTCATAGAAACTATAGTAGAAGCTTTTAAAATGTACACAAATACATACATAAAAAGAGTTTATAGCTGGGTGTTGTGGTACATGCCATTAGTTCCAGCACTTGAGAGGCAGAGGCAAGTGAATCTCTGTGAGATCAAGGTCAGCCTGGTTTACACAGCAAGTTCCAGGCCAGCTGGGGCTATGGGAAGACCCCATCTCAAATAGACAAAAAATAAGAGTTTAAGTGGAGCTCCTTTATAATAGAGTGACAATTCCCCTACCACACAATATAGGTTAGAAAATAAAATACCCAAAGTCAGTAATAGACTCTCTCTTTTGAAGTTATTGAGTATGGAGATCCCATAGACCCTCAATGCTGGCTATTGCCATTGTCCAAAACTTGAAGATAAGACCTTGTTGCTAAAGACAGTACACACATGAACTGTAAAACAAACATGAAGAAATCGAGCTGGTTCTGACTTCATCTACTGCATGGCTTTCATAATGCTGGAAAGTACTATGCATGTGACTAGAAGAGAAAAGTAACCAACAACTTTATCAGACTGTGAACCATGTAAACCACAATAACAACTGGCCAGGCAAAATATGCCCATTGGTGAAAAAGTGGTAGGAATGATAATGGAGTAGCCAATCACTTTCTCATTTGATTTAAGGCCTGCTTCACAAGATGGAGCCCATGACTGGTTATGGAGGCCAGGTACTTGTGGCTCGACAGGGCACAGGCTATAAGAATCTATTACTATAGTTCTTCTAAGTGGACATCATATTAAACCAACTCCGAGTGACTTATTGTCATACCCATAGATTAATGCATCCCTCAACTCTCACCAGAGGAACTTCCTCATGCAGCAGATGGTGATTAACAGAGACCCCACAGCTGGTCAATGAGCAAAGAATAAGATACTGCAGAGTGTTCAGCCCCAATGTGACACCTACATTGCATCCTCTTCTCCCAAGGCTCAGAGATCATCTCTGAATTGAGGACAGAAAAATTGTTAGAGCTAGGGTGATGGAAGAATACAAGGAAACTGTTTACCAGGGCAGTCGCACACATGAAATCAAAGTGCTTGTGATGGCATACATGCAACTGTACAAGCACAAACCAGACAAAACCCAACATGGATGGGGGAGGTGGAAAAGAAGCTCTAGCTCTAGCTGAGGAAATATTGTCAATTTATAGCTGCTGGGAGAGAATCAATCTTCTTTAAGGGTAACACCAGGTAGGTTGATCCAGCTCCAGGGGATGGACCAACACCCAAGAACATTTTGGAAACACAAATTAGATTCAAAAGGTGTATTGGGGGAAGTTAGGATGGGGGAATGTGTCTGAGAGGAGATGGGCAGGGACCACAAAAGAGGGAATTTGAATATGATCAAAATACATTGTACAAAATGCTCAAAGAATAAAAATAAAATAAAATGGATTGGCAGTAATGTTCTTGAGATTATATATCTAACTGTTTTGTCCAAAAACATTTTCAAGTGTAAAGATTTTAAGATCATTGCAAACACCTTTCAATAGCTGGTAGATAGTGGCTTAATGTTGTTTACTTCTAGATTTGCTCTTGAAAACTCTGAGGACAGTTTGCCTTTATTCTTTATTGGCAACTTTTCAAAAGTTTATTCTAATTGTATGAAGAGTTTTTCTTAATACATTAACAAATTTGTTGTTGTTTTTGAGAGAGCATCTTCCTGTAGTCCCAGCTAGCCTGAAATTTATTATGTAGAGCAGACCAGCCAGGATCTCAAAGAGGTCTGCTTGCCTCTGCCTCCTGAGTGCTGAGTGCTTGGATTAAAGGCGTATTCCATCATGCCTGGCTACACTGAACAATTTAAGTCGAACTTGAGTTGTTTTTCAGCTCTGGAATGTTTTCCTGTGCACTTACATCTTATATCAAACTGTTCTTGTTTTTTACTGAGCAGTGTGTAGTAGGCCCTGTTCTAGCCACTGATGTCACAATAGAAAAATTCTTTATCCTGAAGCTTTTGAACTTTAGCAGTGATAGATACACAATAAACAAATAGGGAAAGTGGTTGCTTAGTAGAAAGTTGTGGTGGGAGGAGAAGTAGGGGGGGTTAGTTGAAAGGATTTTCATGAGAAGGTAATATTTGACGGAAGCCTAATGTTATACAAAGTGCAAGGCACAAAGGAATGCCACATAGTGATAGTTGAATTAAGAATCCTTTAATAATTAGTCAGTGATGGAGAGCACACTAGCTGATGATCATGGTTGCACCACACCAGGGGAAGGTCAGTTAACAAAGAGTTTCAATTAACAAAATGTTTCTAAATTTCAGTTAGGAAAAACAAATTTCTCAGAATTTCAGAAACAGCAGGTCATTGGAGCTGCAGGTATAGCTGGGAGAGTATGGAAAGTACACTCTGGCTGGTTCCAAGTTTCCTGGTACTGTAGAAACAATGCACTCCCTAAAACTGCCTGAAATGTATGTATAGCTTTCATGGGACTATTCTGCCTGATGGCGGGGAGGGGAGGAATGGCTGGGCAGAAACACAGACTGAAGCAAAAGTCAGCTAGAATGAAATGGAGGCAATTTGGCCATTTCACCTAAAGACCATGGCCAGTTCAATAACCAAACTACATTTTTAAATAAAAAAGTCAAATGTCTACAGCATAGTGAATATGATATAAAGTAGTCAAAGTTGACATCAAAGGGAAAAATTTAAACATTTATAAATATGAGTCTGTCTGTGGTTTCAAACATCTATCCTTGGCTTTATGTCACTCCTGATGATAATAGAGGCAGGAAAGAAGATTGGAACCCACTTATGGCTGGATTAACACAGTGGAAGAAGGAAAAATTAATATTGCTACTTCTATTTGTAAAAAAAGATGGGTTGTAGGGACTAGCCTCCAAGGCATGCCCAACCTGTTCCCTGCAGTCCCCAGGTGGCCACATTCAACTAAAGAGATCTATAGTGTGGTCCAAACTGTAAGCTTACTTAAAACATGAAGAATTATTTTGCAGTGCTTTTAATTATTGGATTGTGGTGTCCTTGAGCATAAACTTTATAAATGATAAAATTATTTTGCAATTTCAAAAAGTTGGACATTCTTGGTATCAGAAGAAGTGTAGGTGCAGAGAAAATAGACAGAACCTAAAGTGGGATAGTGAGATGAGAGTCATGACTAATGCTCTGAGTGTGGTTAAGTGGATGGGCTGGGGCACTCAGGGCCCTTGAAAGACTGATGGTAGGTCAATTCTAAATGACATTAACTGGACTAATTAGAGAGCAGATTCCTAAAAGTGGTTCTCATTATTGTGATTTCAAAGATACAGTAGTTTTTGCTATAACTAAGTTGAGGATATGACCATATCTTGGCTATGGTGGGGTAACAGAAGTCATTCATGACTAGCACTCTGAGAGCCAAGAATATGGTACTGACAACAGTAATTGTGTAAATGCTTGTGGAGAGGAATACACTGTGCCTTATTCTGCAAATATATGGATAACATATCAGTAAGGGAAGGAAGTGGTATATTCTCAGAGCATCATCTTCAAAGAGGTAAATGCTTAAGAAGTAGTAAATACTGAAGATGGTTTAGAAAGAGCAATAGGGAGCAAAAAAGAACCATCATGTGAGTCTATGAGCTGGGACACATGATGAATGAAATACAAAATAGCATTCCCATGGAAGTGTTGTGGGGGATCCCCTGCCCTTCTCACTTGGCACTTAATAGGGTCTGATGCTGGAAAAAGACATGGATTCCAGAAAGGACAGTGGAATGTGGGAGGGCTTGGCCAGGGCCAGTGTCTTCTACTTTTCTTAGATACGATCTGTTTCTGTTCCGTCATTCTGTAGTTTGACTTTCACAATACACATTTCCCTTACCATAGTATAATTCCCCTTTTTGATCCTTTTAATGTATATTTTGATCTTATTATTGTATTCTATGACATAGTCTTTTTATTGCATCCTGATTTAAACTTCATTTCAGAATGTTTACTTTAATTTATTTATTTTTATTTTAGCTGTATGAGTGTTTTGGCTGCAGGTATGTAACAGCAGCATGTGCATGCAGTGCCTGTGGAGGCCAAAAGAGGGTGCCAAATCCCTTGGAACTGCAGTCACAGACAGTTGTTAGCCACCATGTGAGTGCTGGGAACTGCTAGGTCCTCTGCTAATGCTCTTCCCTGCTGAGTCATCTCACCAGCCCCCAGAATGTTTACTTCTTTCTAAAAATTTATTTTATTCAGTATTGTTTAAAATTTTATGTGTTTGAGTGTATGAACTTGTATGTATTTAAGTGTACCTGTGTCATGCAAAGCATGCAGAGGTAAGAAGAGAACATTGGAGCTCCTGGAACCAGAGTTATAGACAGTTGTTAGCTGCCATGTGGGTGCTGGGTACTGAACCTGGGTCTTCTGCAAGAGCCTTCAGTGCTCTTAACTGCTGAACCAGCTCTCCAACCCCATAGAATGTTTACTTTTTAAAGACTTCCTTTTCTCATGGGGCATATTTCTGGAATCTTATTGAGACGGCTAAATTGTTGTCTACATTTGTCTTGTGCTTATTATGATATTTAGGGCTGGAGGTGTACTTCAGTGGTAGAGTGCTTGCTTGCGTGAACTGTTTCATTCCCAACACCACAGTTAAAACTAAGGAAATAACAAATTAGTAACAAAGGAGATATCTTTTTTTAAAAAGCCCTGTTTCAAAGATTTATTTCTTGTGTATATTTCCAGAGTGATGCCTATCATTTTAAAATTTTTAATTCTGTAACTGAATTATTCCATAATTATATAATTATCAGTCAATTTTATTTTCCCTTATCTGTTTTCCGAGGACTTAACAGGCCTATCAGAAGTTGGTACTTCTTCCAAGGGAGAGCTTACACAGACCTCACAGAAGTATGAACTGACAAGGACAGGAAAGAGGAAAAGAAAAGATAAAATGAAAGGGGGAATTCCTGATTCTACTGGAGTTTTCTGAGAATGAGAAAATGTTATGAGGTTTTGGATATATTATCAGAAACAAGCTGAGGGCTATGATTTGGTGTGCCTTGGTGTGCTGCAAGTCCTCTGGGAATTAACATGGAAAACTCGACAAAGTAGAGAAAACTAATTAATAATTCAATGCATTGTTTTCAGGAATATTTGGGGACATTAAAAAATACTACTTATGCCAGGTGTGGTGGCGCACTCCTTTAATCCCAGCACTCAGGAGGCAGAGGCAGGTAGATCACTGTGAGTTCAAGGCCAGCCTGGTCTACATAGTGAGTTCCAGGACAGCTGGGGCTACAGGGAGACCCTGTCTCAAAAAGACAAAATAATAATAATAATAATAATACTTACATTAAATGCATGTGGTACCAAGATGCTGCTCTCCCTCTCCCTCTCCTACTACTTCTGCCCAGTCTTAAGGCCTTGAGTGAAAATTCTTTGTTTTTAACCACCATAGTTTGCATCATATACTCAAGTTAAATGAAGCATGTTTGATGGCTAGTCTGTATTTTCTGGGAAATATGAAGGATAAGAAAACAGCAAGATAATCAGAAATTCCATTTTTAGTATGCTTTCTTCGGTTAAAAAAATACTTTGGTATTCATATACTCAGCTATTTACTTAGCAAGAATTTCTTTCTACTATGTAAATGCAATGAGAGTATAGATGTGACAGATATGGAGAAATTCATGTCATTGATTTTGTGGTAACTGGTTACATATCGTAGATAAACAATGTGTCCCCATATTACAAATACTAAAGATAATTTGCATTCCATTGTAGCTAGGTTGATGGAAAAGCCAAAATTCGATCCCATGCAGCCTAAATGCAGATCTGCATGAATAATCCTTTGCTATCAGATCTTTAAAAATTGATGAAGACTCATAGGCCCATATCACCAGTAATATTAACTCTACAACATTAAATGCATATTTTAAAATTTCATATCAAGTTGTTAAGCCTCCAATGGAAAATTATTTTGAGAAGCAAAAGACTCATTTAAATTCCAATTTGAGTTATACAGTCAAGGTTTCTCTGAATACAGATTATTCTACTTAAATCAGAAACTTCTGAAAATTCTTAAGTGCTAACCAAATTCCAGTCCTACACATTATTTTTCATAAAATACCTTTACTTTCTATATATAATATAATTTAAAAATTTTAGCATATACATGTTTTGCTTCAATACATTTCATATAATAAAATAGAAAATTATCTTTTCACAACAGAAATATGTAATCTAGATTCTAAATAGTAAAAAATTAAGTTGTTTCTTTAAGAATGAAAGAGTAGCCAGGCATGGGGGCTCACACTTGTAATCCCAGAGATTGAAAGGTTAAGATACGAGGATTCTATTGATTATGGGGCCAGTCTGGGTTACATCATAGTCAGATGCAGGCCAACCTGGGCTACAGAGTGGGACATTGTCAATAAATAAATAAATAAATAAATAAATAAATAAATGTAATAAACAAAATTGTAAAGCATGAGAGAGTTAACTATCAATAGTACTTTTTAAAAGGATGGTTTTGAAAAAGAACTTATATATCTTAAACAATTGTTCTTTACATGTAATATTCCTTCATATTTAAAATTTGAAGGACCTATTATTTTGTCCCTTGGGATATTACTGAAAGTCTTTGTTAATTAAAATTAAATATTCTATTGGAAACTGAGAGGCTGTGAGCAGTTTTACATCACTATAAATTGTTTTTTGTGAGAGTTAATGTCTAAATAGTTTTGTGTTAAGCTGTTAATTAAATGTTAAAGCAAGCCATTTCATTCATATGTGATAATTATGGTTAGTGAATTTGATTTAAGAAGCCATACTAATATTCAAAGACTGGACTTTAAAATAAAAATATTTAGAATGGTAAGCCACTCCAATTTTTTGGTTGAAGAGCTTTAATATAATGTTTGTATTTTAAAAACCTATGATGTATTTTTCATTAACTACTAATTTGATGCTGATTCAATAAATCAGTAACCTCAGTTTTACTTACAATAAAATTCTGAGTTTGTGGCATAACTTATTAGTCATAAAGAAGTAGTGGTCACTATTAAAAAAAGCCACCAATATATTGTTATAGTAACAGTAACTCAACTAGTTAGGCAGCTAAGAGCAATACTTTCACAGTATTAGAGAAACACAAATACATCTTTCAGACGCCAGTGCAAGGAGGCAATTGATGGTAGAGTACGCTGCTCCTGCTTACTGAATATCAAGTTATTTTATTGCACTTTCTGCAGAGAATTCTGCTCAGCTTCTTTTTGCAGAGCTATGGAGGGAGCAAATTACATAAATTCCTAGTTCTTTCAGTTGATGGAAGAAAGTTCTATCTCATGTAACAAAATTAATCATTCTACTGTTTTAGAATAATATGATTGGCTGCTAGCAAGAGATCATTTGTGTGTGTTTTTCTCTCTGTCCTACCACTTTTTCTATCACTCTTTATTGCACTCTATTTATTATCCTCATTTACAGTTCATGAAGGGTATTATTTTGCTCTGTGGCCTTGGTTAGATATAAAATGTAAACAAATACATTTTAATAACTCTTGGTGAAGAGTTTTATATGATGTGAGGAAAACATTAAGAATCTATGCTGGTCAAGAAAAGGCTCTTTGATACAGTGCTCACACAGACAAGGAATCGCTTCTCTCTTACTTTCATGTTCAGTCATGCATGACACAAGCCCATGAAATCTTTGAACCACTTCATCTTATCTGTGAAATTATGATCATGACTGTAAGATACTCATTTGTTTTGTTTGGGGTATTTTTGTAAATTTTTAATTGAATTTTTGTGTATTTCATATACAACATCTTAATCATTTTTATACCTCCTTCCCCACTGTCACCCTCCCATAGTCCCCCACTAGATTTCATGCATTCTGTCATTTGTATTAAGGCCTATCGAGCCAAGTTAGTGTCCCTAGACATCCCTCCATGAAAGTTTATCCACTGAGGTCTAGTCAGTCTATCTAGAGTCCCTCCGTTAAAGAATAAGATCAGCTAGAAAGATTGTGCAGTGGGTAAAGGCTAGGCTAACAACCAAAACATAGAAAATATTCATTTATAAGGCATTGAAGATGTTGCTATGAAGAAAACTTAAACTCCAGTGAAATCTTTCTTATTTAATGCTTCTAGTTAATCATTATCAACTTTCCAAAGACAATTGGCATACTGACATTTTATGATAAATGAAAGCACATTTTCAAAGCCATAGTGGGGATGTACTGAGATTATAGAAAGTGGTTTCTAATTCTCAAGCAAGTAAACAACTTTTGCTACCAAACTACCATGTATGAGAGTTTAGCCAAGAACATCATTGGCTGTCATAAATCATATAGAGAAGTTTCTCTTGAGACACTTCCTCACTTAGTAAAAGAAAAACACTAATGATATGAGAGAGCTATCAGAATTCACACTGCTGTTCCTGAACTAGATTTTACATGTAAATGAACAGAAAACAAAACAAAAGTGTTTATACTGAAACCCACCCCTTTTATTTGCCACTTGACTTTGATTACGCTTCTGTTGTTGTTCATCCCTGACATAATTATTTGCCTTCTGCTTTATAGTTTACCATTTATACATTTTGTGTAAAAGTCCATTGTAACTTAATTTTTAAGTTAAGTCACTAAATCACATAGGAAGTTCTTCATTTCATGCCAAATATTCACCAAGAAGCTCATCTCCACAAAGTCTAGCTCCATAACAAGGCTATGTTGTGATTTTGCCTTGATTCTAAAATACTGGTTTTCAGTTAAATTATCCAGATGTTTTGTTAAAATATTGGTTGGTGGGCTCATTCCACAAATCTAATTCAATCTCTGAGCTATTTGAATTTATAATTTGCATTTATACAGTTTCCTTAATAGGCATGGTGGTGTGTACCTTTAATCCCGGCAGATCTCTGTGACACTGAGGTCGGCCTGGTCCACAAAGTGAGCTCTGGGACTCTGGAGACACCACCAAAAGAAAAAAAGAAAAAGTGAAGAAAGAAAGAAAGAAAGAAAGAAAGAAAGAAAGAAAGAAAGAAAGAGAGAGAGAGAGGGAGGGAGGGAGGGAGGAGGGAGGGAGGAGGGAGGAAGGAGGAAGGAAGGAAAATGTTTCCTTACACTGTTGAGATAATAAGAATGTTTGCCATATTACCATCACTGCATTATTACAGGTAATGTTTTAAAGATAATTCCACTCAACAGGCTATGCCACATATGTATTCATTTAATTATCACACACACACACACACACACACACACACACACACACACACGCTTTCAGCCAAACTGAAAGCATTCCATGCAGACAGCTTTCTGTTGTGCTGATACTAGCAGTGAGTCCATAAGAATAGGCTCCTCAATAAGAAGAACTCCAGATAAAACCAGATGTTAAATCCAAGCTAACAGCTGCATAAACTGTAATACAGAGACACTGAAACAAGGAAGCAAAGCAACAGCACTAACCAAAAGCTCGTAACTCCTCAACTACTGAATTCAAAGGGGATGGGAAATGAATATTTCTTTTTTTAATTTTTTAATTATTTATTTTCTATGTGTACAAGTGTTTTACCTGCATGTATGTAAGTGCACTACATACATGCAAAGCTCGTGCAGTCCAGAAGAAGGCAGATCATCTGGAACTGGAGTTACAAACTAACTGCTGTTAGCCACTGTGTAGGTGCTGGAAGCTGAACCCAGGTCCTCAGCAAGAGCACTCAGTGTTCTTAACCACTGAGCCATCTCTCCGTCATCATGAACATTTCTAAAGTTCAGTGGTAAAAATGATCCATGACCATAAAAGGATAAAAACACAGAGATGAATTCAATCTGGAATATGGAGAGGAAAGTCAGCACCAGAGTGAAAATTCAGTAAAACAGATGACAGAATCAGCATTGTTAATGAAAAAGTCGGCATCACAGACGAAAAATTCACAAAGGAAATTAAAAATCTGAAAAAATATTGGAAATGAAAAATTCATTGAATTAAATTAAAAAGTGAAAAATGAAAAAGTGGAAAATAGTTTTCCACACAAGAAAGAACACCAGGGATTAAGCAGCAGGTGGAAGAAATATAACATTCAATCGTCAGTAAGGTTGCAGGGAGTTGGAAGGTGGGTGTGCATCGGGAGAAGGGGAAATAAATTTTGGCGTCAAGATGATCAAAATGCATTGTATAAAATTCTCAAAGAAACGATCAAAATATTTTTTAATTATTTAAACAAATTAATAAGGAGAAAAAATAAATAAGCATGACCAGAATGTCCAAGAACTCTGGGATACAATCCAGAGACAAAGTCTAAGAATCCACAGGCTGCAATAAGGAGCAGAGACAAAGTCCAAAGGCATAGAGAATCTATTCAGTGAAATTATAGAAGAAATTCCTCCAAATCTGGAGAAGGATGCATCTTAACACAAGATTTATCTTAGAATCTGAAATAGACCTACCAGTGAAGAAATTCTCCATGATATCGTCAAGGTGTTAAAGATACAAAGCCAAAAACCACAATAAAAGCTGTGAGGGAAAAAGTAACATTTGCCTACGAAGGGCAAACAGATCAAAATAATATTACATCCTTTGCCAAGAAACCTAAAATCCATTAATACAAGAAACAATTTATTTGAATCCCTAAAGGTAAGTAACTGGATTGCTATTCCAAGCAAATCTGTTTTGTAATTAACAGAAAAGAACGATCTAAACAAGAAGAAACTAAGGCAGATCATGACCAACGAGCCAGCATTTCAGAAGATGCTTAAAAGAATACTACATACAGAGGAGGAAGAAAGACGGTCTCAGTCATGAGAACACAAAACAAAATGTTTCATAAGAGGAATAAATGAACAAAGGAGAGGAATCATTATGTCCAACACGGGGAGCTGACAATAGAAAAGGAGAGTAAAACAAACAGTCAATAATCTAACCAAATAGAAAGCCAACTGATAAAATTACAGGAATTAGAGAAATATATCTCAAAAATAACCTTGAGGGGATGGAGAGAGAGCTCAATGGTTAAGAGCACTGGCTGCTTTTGCACAGGACCTGAGTTCAGTTCCCAACACTGACATAGTGCCTATCAGCCATCTGTAATTCCACTTGCAGGGGAATCCAATTCCCTCTTCTGGACCTTGCAGGCATTGCACAACACGCTTGCACTTACAGACTTGCAGGCAATACATTAATACACATAAAATAAAAATAATAAATAAAATATTTTAAAGAAAACCTTGAATCCATTTAGCCTCAAATAATCAATACAGAGATATAGACTGATTGGATTAAAACACTACAAAATTCCACTGTATGTTATTTTTAAGAAGCACACCACACTGGTAAAGAGATAATAGATACCCCCCCTTCCCTCTCTCTCTCTCTCTCTCACACACACACACACACACATACAAATAAGTAGAATTTTAAAAATTAAACAACTCAGATAAATATCTTCCGAATCATTTGAAGGCTTTAGGAAATCAAGAACAAGCTATTTGCAAATTATTAAGAAGCAAGAAATGCTAAAAATGAGGGCAGAAATTAATGAAACAAATAATGAAATAACCACAAGTAGAAACATTTAGTCCTCTGCAATGACAAACAAGAATAACAAAAACCCTAGTCAAACTAACCGAAATAACAAGAACTACAAATGTATACAATTAGAGAAGGAAAAAGGTGCATTATGATAGATTCGGTGAAATCTAAAGGATCATTACTGAATGTAGAGAACACTTTCATCTCCAATACTGTAAGATCCAGACAAAATGTCTAAATTCCTAGACATGTGTAATGTACCAATATTAAATCAATAATATAAACAACTTAAAGAAATGAGATTGAGCACTGAGGATAAGAAAGGGAGAGAAAGAGGAGAGATAAATAGTGCCTAGCTAGTACTAAAAAAAGAAAAAAAACAGAGGGAATCATATTAGTCCAAAAACCTACTGAAAACTTATACATCCAATATCTCTACATGAGTCCATGTGTACAGCTGAGACTATATAACAAGAAACAGTGCCAAATAGGAGAAATCGTCCCTTGAGTTATTGGCCAGGGTAGTCCAAGAGACTCCCAAAATTACACAGTCTATTTCCACAGTTCTTGATTGCATCCCCAAATTTGAAGGTAGGGCCTTATTGCTGAAGACAGGACATACTTTGGACACAGGATTTGGAGCAATGGAGCTGGAACTGACCTGGAAGCCTCCTCCCCTAAAGACTAGCTCTCATAGCCTTGGAGAGCATTATACAAGCTGCTAAGGGAGAACATCAATCCAACCCCAGATTTAAGACCTAAAAATCACATCAATGACCAGCATAGCAAATGACACTTGTGCAGTCATGGCTCTTTTATCTTAGGGATAATCAACAGATACCTAATTGTACTTAAAGTCCATTCAATGGGAAGAAACTCATGTGTGGTACTACAAAGATAGCAAACACATAGCTGGAGAGGTCATATATGTTAAAGAAAACCCCAAAGGCGTCACATTCCTAGAAAAATGTAATTTCCTACTATTTGCAAAGTATGGATCCTTACGTTTACAGACAAGTATCCCAGTCACCACCCAGAAAAGGAGCTTCTTTTTAAAGAGCTACAGATTACTACAGAGTTCCACAACTTGTCACACACAGAGATTGTCTCTGAATTGCCCAAGCCTAAGTGGCACATGTACAGTGAAACTGTATACCTACAGCCCATGGACCACAGAACAGGGGATGAAGAGAACACTAATATATCTTTCAATTCTTACCAACGAAGGGGCAACAGAGGGCCAAGAACACAAAAGGTCACAAATGACCAAAACGTAGAGATTAAGAGTCTGCAGAATGTGGGTCCTTGAACAGGACTCCTGTATTAAGATCCACCCACTCAGGGCTCAGGGACCACTGTAGAAGAGAGGGCAGGAAGGTTGTAAGAGCCAGGGAGGAGGTCCATGACCACGCGGAAATAAAGTTTTACAGGCTCCTGGGACTCATACGAACATACAGCAATGGCGACAGCATGCACAAGACCCAGTTAAATTCAAGCAGACAAAACAAAACACAGAACTCTGGAAATGGACAGCTGACCCCAATCTTAGCTGAGAAATTATTGGTAGCTGATTACTGCTGGGGGAGGAAGAGCTGATCTTCTTAAAGGGAGGGACTCTAGAAAGGCTGACTTGACCTCAGTGGATGAACTTGCACTGAAGATCATCTGGGGACACTAATTTGACATCATGATAGGCCTGAACACAAATGACAGAAAGTATAAATTCCACTGGGGGGGGCGGTTATGGAAGGACTCCAATGGGGCTGGAGGTATAAAAATGATTAAGATATTTTGTATGAGATACACAAAAATTCAATAATTTTTTTAAAAGATAATACCTAAAAAATATCTTCCAACAATGAAAAACACAGAACCATGTGGATCCAGCACCAATACTTTTTAAATGTTCTACAAAATATAAAAGGAAAGGAGATTTCCAAGTTCATTCTACAATGCTGCCACTGCTCTGCTACTGCAGCTAAATAAGAACATCACCAAAGAACACTACAACGAAATTCCCCATATGAGTATGGACACAAAAATACCCCCCAAAATATACTTGCAATGTAATTCAGGAACATATTAACATAATCATACAGCACAATCAAAAATGGATGTAGAAAAACTTTGAACAAAGTCCAAAAATGTTTTATCATAAAATCTCAAGAAATCTGAGGTTAGAGAAAACAAATCTTAACATAGCCTAGGCTATATACAACAAACATATAGCCAATATTATACTAAATGGGGAAAAGCTGAAACTATTTCTCTAATATCAGAATGAAAGAAGAGTCAAGAGTGTTGACTGTATTTTCTTCAAAATACTGCTTGAAGTCTTTGCCAGAGAAATAAAGAGAAAGAAATAAAATGACACAAAAAGGAAAGGGAGAATTCAATGTATCTGAGTTTGTAGGTGACATGATCTTTTTTTTTTAATTTTGACAAAAACTTTATTGAGAATTTCATATATGCATATAAGGTGTTTTGATCAAATCCATGCCCACTCCCTCCCCTCCAACATTCTACCTCTGAAGAGGTAACCCTAAAATCTTTTAAGGATTAGATACAAGCTCCCAAATACTTTTGACATTTTTGGCCTTGGAACAGAGTATGTTGATAACAGACCCCAGGACATTTTGACTTTTAGCCAAGAAACTGGCTACATTTCTTTGGGGTCTTTTTACCCTAACTGCCTAGCCAATTCCTATCTCCTATTCTTCTCATGCCATCCTCTGAAATGGTTACCCAAATTGCCAATAGGGAATAGGGACGCTGACTGTTTTGGCTTCTTCCATGCTGAACAGGGATGCAGGGTGAGGCAATTGGAGTACCCCTTCAGTGGGTCTATCTAAAAGACTCCCAAATTGCATAACTCTTATCTCTAAGGGGAGAAGAAAGTCCTTGAATCATGAATAGGAGATGTGATGGAGAACTAAAGGCAAGAGGAATTAGCATTACAAATTCTAGACAGGGAACTAGAAAAAAGTCAGAACAGGGCAATTTTCAAACAGTCATATAAGCATTCATTGGAGTTTCTTGACAAGGGCTTCCAAAAGCATCCTTCTATTGGGTTCTTCCTCCTTTTTCTTTTGTCTTCCAAGGCTGGACTAGTTGGCTGGGAAGAGTGGCTGGATACTCAAGAGAGGGTCCAGTGACCCTGCTTGGCACTCCTTTAATGAATGAGCACAACCATCAACAAGCCCAGTTGTGGCTATGTTTAGGGATCAGGCTCAGCTGAAGTCGTGATGATGGTAGTTATTTCATGCGGAAGAGCCTGCATCATCTTATTAAAAGGACCTGGAATTTAAAAGGATTTAGTGCTAGGAACCACACATGAGGGAGAACATATGTCGTTTGTTTTTCTGAGTCTGTTGTCATCTTATTAAAAGGACCTGGAATTTTAAAGGATTTGGTGCTAGGAGCCACTTATGAGGGAGAGCATATATTGTTTGTTTTTCTGAAAAACTGTGAATCCTCCACCAGAAAACTCAAACCTGATAAAATTTTCAGCAAAGGAGCATGTTGCAAAACAACATGCAAAATGTTGGTGTTCTTTCTCTATACCAATAATAACATCTCTGAGAATGAAATCAGTAAAAGCAAATCTCATTCACAAAGCTTGAAAATACAGTTTCTAACTTGGAATAAAGAAGGAACTAAGACGTCCTCTAGAATGAAAATGCTGGAAAATTGAATATATTTAAGACATTACATGATAAAATGATGTGCCATTTTTATAAGGTCAGCAGAAATATAGCAGAAAGACTGGCCATACTAACTGAAGTGATCTGTAGATTCAGTGCAACCTCCATGAAAAATCCAATGACATTCCTCAGAGAAATATAAAACAATATTCCCAAAATTCTTATGGAAGCACAAAAGACTGAAATAGTCAAATTAATCCTAATCAGAAAGAATAATGGTGGATGTTTCAGAATACCTGACACCTAATTATAATCAGAGTCACAGTGACAGAAAGAACACAGTGTTTGTAAAAGGCACACATGCAGAACAATGACGGCAGAGACCCAGGAATGAACCAACATACCTATAATTATCTATTTTTTAACAAAGATCTGGTAAAAAATATATTGCAGAAACGTCAGCCTCTTCAAACACAGTGTGGAGGAACGTGGATATGCAGAGGCACAAGACCGACACTAGGTCTGTCCTCACTCCACACAAAAATTTACCCATAACGCATTTAAGACCTTAATGTTATTCTTGAAACTCTAAAACTACTTAGAGTTTAAAGAGGGAAAAACAAGACAGAGACTACAGAGGATCAGAGAAGTCATGGGATTAGTTGGTGGTGTGTTTGCCTGGGCTTTATAAAACCCTGGGTTAGATATCAGGCTGCTGCTTCAAAACCAAAATGATGTTTGGAAGTAAAATGGAATTTAAGTTGTTGGAGTAAGCAAACAAGTAGGAGGGTAGAGCCAACAATTATAGGAAACTCATGAAATCCAGTAGCTAAGAGGAAAATCAATTATTAATATCAGAGATGGTAAAAGAGGTTTCAAAGTATCCTGAGGTTAAGAACAGTGCTATCCATGTGAGATGACAGGCCTGTAATCCCAGTACTATGGAAGTAGATTCAGGAGCCTACTTAGTAGTAGGCTTAAGTAGTTTAATGACATCTGTAGCCCAGAAATTACTCATTCCTTTGAAAAGCATGGGCAACCAGTGAGTATGGGCAACTGGTGAGCACGAGGTACCTTGGGCAGAGGGGTGGAGCCTAACCACCAGCAGAGCAAGTGGCAGCCAGAGTGAAAGAGAGAGCCAAGGGTGCACTGAATCCTGAGTTGGGACAGGAAAGTTTGTGGCCAAGCAAATGACAGAGGCGTCCTGTGGGTTGTGGAAGCAAGATGGGGCACTCACAGATCATGGAGTGAGACTGCATGCCCATGGGGCACAGGCAAAAGCTAAGGGAGAATCTGGGCAGGGCTTGAATGATGCAGGAGTTATGAAAAACAGTCTCTGCAACTCGCTCCCTCCCTGTCACATAAACCATGTGAAATCCAAGATAAAAACGTGTTAGGCCAGTTTTGTCAATCTGCTCCAGGATCATGAGACCCTGAGTGAGTGAGGGCAAGCGCAGGAAGGGGAAAATTTAGTGAAACAAATTGGCACAGCTGGCAGGATGGTGCTGGAAAAGACAAACTGCGGGAGTTTGGGAAAAGCAAGGGAGCTGGTGGATTTCACAGTGGATCATGAAATATGTAATTAGAGTGAAGCAGGCCGCGGAGTCACGGATGGATACAAAGGGAAACGTCCCAGGGACACAGCTGTGCTGTAAATGTGGGAAATAACTCAGTTCCTTAAAAAATGGAGTCCGCTGCCACATGGTTCTGAAAAGATTATATAGAGCCTTGAAAAAAAGTCTTACAAGCAAGAGAGGGACCCAAAGAGGGGGCGTGGCTACTTTGCATAATAAAAGATTTGCCCAAAGCAGAGGAAGCTGAAAAGTTTAGGGAGTTAATGGCAGATTCAGGTTCAGCCTCAGAGCTTGAGAAAGAAAAACAAAACAAAACAAAATGGGACATTTTAACTTGTGTAAGGTTAGGGGACCAGGGGGGTCCAAGGCTACCCATCAGATTCAACCTTTGATACTAAAAGATGAAAAAGCTAACAGTGGTGTGGTTAGGAAATACTCCACACTGGAGCTGTTGAAACTAGGAAGAACTTAACAAGCAAGCAATCAAAGAGCCCCTCACCACATGGCTCATGAAGGTATGGGACAGCCTGAATCAGGTCTGCCTGAATTCAGGTCTGCCTGAATCAGGGAACCAACAGGTGCAGCAGGGACAAGAGAGACCTCCAGCCTCCTTAGCCCAGTGCAGGGTCAGGCAACTGGATCCAGCATCTGTAAGTGTGTCAAGGATAAAATAATACAGAGGGACTCCATGTAAGATGCCCATAATGCAGAATGACTTCAAAGGGATAACTAAAGATAGTAAAGAACTAACAAGATTAATGCCTCTTACCCATTCTATGGTACCTAACAGAGCTCTGTGGAGAAAACAATACAAATGAATAAAACCTTTCCATGCTATGTCAGGCCTTGTCTATGATGAACTTAATATATGATGTTAACCTTTCAGTGCTTTAAAGATATGAAGCCTATTTGAAAGTTACCTGAAGAAACAAAGGCCAGCTATAGCTGTAAGATTCTTGGGAGTTTTATGGTTAAGTAAAAACAGAGGCTCCTAAAACTGTACAACTGGTAAGAACTACAGTTCCAGGAGTGAGTTGCCCCACTGCAAGCTGTTGGTCAGAGAGAGATCCTAGAGACCCTCAAATTAACCAAGGCTATTTCCACTAATGTCAGTTGTACACTAGAAAGGTTGATAAGGCCGTGTTGCTGAAGACACTGCATGATGTGAGCGTGGGAGAAGAAGAAGAGATGGAGCTGAGATTAAGCCAAAAACTCCATGCCACTGGATGGATGACTTTCATAGTGCCAGAGACACTATGCAGATGGTTGGGGAAGAAAGGATCCCCTATGATTCTACTCTACAATGGACCCCACATACTGTACACTATGAACATGCCAAGGAATGCCTGCTGGTGCAATAATGGCTCAACTAACACATATGCAACTGACAAATTTCTAATTGGATAAGACCTGCTCCTAGGGGTGGAACATACAACTGGTGCTATAGACCAGGCCAACCCCTTGTGTCAAGAAGGCTATAGGCTCCAGTGGGGAAGCCGTTGCAAGTATCCTGGTCAATGAATATGGTACATCTACTGGGATATCTTCTAGGCATTTCTATTTAGATGTGTCTACTTCCTTCTATTTTTCTTTATAAAAGGGAAACACCACTGAGATAGATTAATGGCCATGTCTTGAAGAGGAATGATTGGAGGCCCAGGAGGCTACTATTTCACTATGATACAGGAGAGATCACCCTGTATCTGTCACCCCCTTCAAGGCTCAGGAAAATTTGTGACATGGTGAAAGGAAGGTTGTAAGAGCCAGAGGAAAGGGGTGGAGTGTAGGTCGGAAATTACTCATTCCTCCACAAAATGTGGGCCACTGGTAAGCATGGATGAAGGGTAAGCATGGGGCTCCCTGGGATGAGGGGTGGAGCCTAGCCACAAACAGAGAGAGCTAGCAGCATGAAGTTGGAAGAGAGGGAGCACCAAGTGTGCGCTGGGTCCAGAGCTGGGATTAGGAAGTGTGTGGCTGAGGGGGTAAAGCAGAGGCATCCTGCAGGGCATGGAAATGAGACGGGGTACTCACAGACCATGGGGTGAGGCCACGAGCCCATGGGGCACTAGCCAAAGCCAAGGGAGACTCTGGGCGGGGCTTGAATGACTGCTATAAAAAGCCATCTCTTTGTAAGTTGCTCTGTTCCTGTCATATAAACCACGTGAAACCCAAGATAAAAATTTGCTATGCCAGTTTTGAGGATCCCTGTCAGGACAAGTGAGGGCAAGAGGGGGAAGGGGAGAATTTAGTGCAACAACATCCTTAGTTACAAAGTAACATTTAAGCTGGCCTGGAGTACATGAAGCCCAGTCTCAAAGTATAAAGTAAAATAACAGAATAATCTGGATATTGATCCTATGGTTAATCACTGGCAGGTTTTCACCTACTCTTGGATTTCTCTTAACTCAATTATTGTTTTCTTTGTTGTAGAGAAGCTTTTTTAATTTTATAAGGTTCTGTTTATTATCCTTGCCCTTAATTACTGAGCAAATGGAGTTCTAGTCAGAAAAGTCCCTGCACCTTGTATGGTGCTGCCTGGCTTTCTTCTAATAGTTTTAGTCTTTCAGGTTTTCCATTGAGAACTTTGATCCACTTGGAATTGATATTTGTGCAGGGTGACAGATATAAGTCTAATATAATTATGCTACATATGGATGTTCAGTTTTTCCAGAACCATTTATTGAAGATGCTCTTTCCTCCAGCGTGTATTTTTGGGATCCTTGTTCTCAGATGGATGTTTTACATGTATGCATGTTTGAGTCTTCTGTTTTGTTCAATTGAGCTGAATATCTGTTTTTGCGTCAATAATTTGATGATTTTATTACTATAGCTCTGTAATACGGTGTGAATATAAAATCTGGTGTGGTTCTGCCTACAACATTGTTCCTTTTCCTCAGGACTTCTTTGACTACCCAGTATCTTTTCTATTTTTCTATTTTTATGAAGAATCTCATGGGGACTTTGATTAAGAGACATCTGTAAATAGCTTTTGGTAAGATGGTCATTTTCACAATATTAATTATACCAATCCATAATAATGAGAAATCTTTCCAACTTCTAGAGCCTTCTCTAATCTCTTTCCTGAGAGATTTAAAGTTTTCATTTTGAGGTCACTCATCTCCTTTGTTAGGTTTATTCCTAGATATTTTTGAGCCTCCTGTGAATGGAATCGCTTCCTTTAATCTTTCTTAGCATGCTTATTATTGGTATATAGAATATTTTGTTGGTATATTTTGTAGCCTGTCACATTGATTTGGAATTTTTGGAATTTTTGGAATCTCTTATATATTATATCAAATCATCAGCAAAAAGGAATAATTTGATTTTTTTCCTCTTAATATTCCTTTAATTTTCTTTTATTCTCTTATTACTGTAGGAAGGGCTTGCAGCACAATATTGAAAATGGGTGGGGATAGTGAACAGCCTTGTCTCATTCCTCATTTTAATGGAAATGCTTCAAGTTTTTCTCCATTTAGGGTGATGTTAGCTGTGGGTTTGCCATATATGGCTTTGATTAGGTTGAGGTATGCTCCCTCCATACCTTTTCTCTCTAAGATTTCATGATGAAGCATTCTGTCAAAGGCATTGGCTTTATCTATTGAGATGATCATTTGATTTTTGTCTTTAAGTCAATTTATATGCTTTATTACATTTATTGATTTATATAAATCAAACATCCCTTTATCTGTGAAATAAAGCCAACTTGATCATGGTGGATTATCTTTTTGCAATATGTCTGTGTGGTTTATCTTTGAGAATGTCCTGCATGAGTTTCAAGTATTTGGGCATCATGTACACAACTCCTGGAGTTGTTTGCAAGGTTTTAGGATATGTAGCCTTGCTGGAGGAAGCAGGTCACTGAGGGGAAGTGCTTTGAGAGATGTAAGCTTTGGCAGATTTCTGGTCACACAGGTCCTGATCCTGTTTGAATATATGCTCTCTATGTTTTCTGCTCCAGCCACCTTTGCTACCTTGCCTCCCCTACCATGATGGAATCTTACACCTGTTTTAGTTTGTTTCTCCATTGCTCTGACAAAGTACTCTGACCAGTACAACTTGAGGAGGAAAGTGTTTATTTGGCTTACATCTCCATGTCACATTTTATCAGGGAGTCCAAGGTAGGAACTCAGGGTAGGAATCTGGCAGCAGGAGCTGGAGCACAGGCCATGGAGGAATGCTGCTTACTGACTTGCTCCCCTGGCCCATGATCAGCCTGCTTCCTTATATAATACAGACCAACCTGCCAAGGGGTGGCACCACCCACAGTGGGTTGAGCCCTCCCACATCACTCAAAAATCGAGACAATAGCCCACAGTAATGGCCACAGGCCAGTTTAATGGAGGAAATTCCTCAATGGAGGCTCCCTCTACCCAGGTGTGTCAAGTTGACAAGTAAAGCTAACAAACATACCCTTCTGGAGCTGTAAGCAAAATAAACTCTTCCTTTTATACTTGTCTTGGTCATGGTGTTTTATCATAGTAACAGAGAAGTAACTAATATAACCTGTATACATTTTTGCATCTACTTTCATCAGGGATATTGGCCTGTAGTTTCTTTTCTGTTGTATCTTTTCCTGGTTTAAATATTAGAGTAATACTGACTTTGTATAAGGAGTTTGAAAATATTTCTTCTGTTTCTTGAACAAAATTTAGGAAGCGTAAGAAGTATTTATTGTTGTCCTTTGAAAATATGATCGAGCTCTGCTGCGAATCCATCTGAACCTGGGCCTGTGTGAATTGGAGGCTTTTTTCTTTTCATTTCATTTTCTTTCTTTCTTTCTTTCTTTCTTTCTTTCTTTCTTTCTTTCTTTCTTTCTTTCTTTCTTTCTTTCTTTCTTTAGTGTTTCAATATCCTTATTGGTGATGGATCTATTTAAATTGATCTCTTCTTGATTTAACTTTGGTGGCTCACATGAATCTAGAAATTTCTCTATTACTTTAGGTTTTCTAACTTAATGGAGTGTGTTTTTAAAGTATTCTTTAACTTTCTGAATTTTTTGGTGCTTGTAGTGTTTCTGTCTCTGTTAATCTCTAATTTTATTGATTTATGTCTCTCTGTTTCTTTGGCTGTTTAGACTAGACTTTATCAATTTTAGCTTAACTGATCAAAGACACCAGTTCTTAGATTCACTGATGTGTTGCTTACTTTTTTGTATATTTTATTGATTTCTACACTAATCTTTATTATTTTTTCTCATCTACTAAATTTCTTTGTTTTGCCAATTTTTTTCTGTTTCTAGAGTTGTATCAGTAAGTCATTTATTTGTGCTCTTTCTGATTTTTTTCCTGAAATCAAGAAGTTGATTCTTTTTGTTCCAATATATATTTTAATTGAATTTTTTGCATTTCATACAATAAATCTTAATCATATTTACATGCTCCTCTCCTATTTGCACCGCCACATAGCCTGGCCACTGGATTTCATGCATTCTGTCATATACTTTAAGGCCTGTCAAATCAATTTTGTGTCCCCCATGTCCCTTGGTGTGACTACATCCCCTCGAGCAAAGTCAGCCTTTCTAGTCACTCCCTTAAATAAGACCAGCTCTTTATCACCCAAGGGAACATCTCCCAGTAGTTTCTTCACTAACAGTGGGGCCTTCAGCCCATTTCTCCACTTCTTTGATGGGTTTTTGTCTGATGAGTCTACATGGGTCTTGTGCATGCTGTCACCATTGCTGAAAGTTTATATAAGCAAGCTCCCAGAGAGGCCTGGAAGACTCTGTTTCCTTATGTTCATGTACCAAGCCTGGCTTTTATAATCTTCCCTTCTCTTCTTCCTCAATAGTCCCTGAGCCATAGGTAATTGAGGTTAAATATGAGTCCTGTTCAGAGGCATGCACTCTGCAGTCTCTTATTCTTTACAACTTGGCCAGCTGTTGCCTTCTGTTTGAATGACACTCTGTTGCATGATGAAGCTTCACTGGTGAAATTTGAGGGATGCATTAGTATTGTTTGTACTCCCTGTTCTGCTATGTTCCATGAGCCTCAGGTATAGAGGTTATATTGTAGATGTGTCACTTAGGACTGGGCGTCTCTCAGACACTTATTCTCTGTGTTCCAAATTTGAGAGTCTCACTGTAGATCTTCTGAATCAGAAATTCTGATGAAACCCAGTAACCTGTGTTTTAATATGTTCTTATGTTGATTCTAATGTATGACTAAATGCAAGAGCCAGCAATCTGAAGGATTCCCTGTAGCCTGGCTAAGCATTTTTGATAGTATGTTTAGGTAGGCAATAGTTAACAGATTAGACAATATTGGAGTATCTATTCTCTCATCAGTACCTTCAAGAATGTTGGGAAAATCTTGCCATTGAAACAAAGACATTAGATTTCCCTGTTATGTTTATTTGTCTTTATGTTTTTGCTTATAATGATCCATTGTTAGATAGAAGCACAAATCTCGTTCCTTCTCCTGGTATGTAGTGGGTTGAATTTGGCCTGTCACAAATTATATATATATAAAATCAGGTTCTAATTCCTACTATGTCTCTGTATGACTGTGACCTTACTTGGAAATAAGTTCTTCTTAAATGTAATCAGATTAAGAAGATGCAATATTAGACCAAAAATCCAGAACTGATTGTATGCTTATAAAAATTAAAAGACATGGGGCCGGAGAGATGACTCAACAGTTAAAAGCACCACCTGTTCTTGCAGAGGACCTAGATTTGATTCCTAGCATCCACATTGTGGCTATTAACTGTCCATAAAGTCCAGTTCCAGCAGAATCTGATGCTGTCTTCTGACCTCCATAGGCATTTCACAACATGAATAGATAGAAGCACAAATTTCATTAAGAAGCACTTAAATCCATACAGAAGATGCAGTCATACACATAATATAAAAAAACGTAAATGTTTTTAAAAACACAAAGTCATAAGGAGACATAAGTGAAGAAAGTCATGTGACCATAAAGATAGATATTGAAATGATGAATCTATATGCCAAGAACACAAAAGATTGCTCTTAGCCACAAGAAGCTAGGAAAAGGCAAGCAACAATTCTTCCCTAGGACCCTACTAATAACTTGCATTTTTACTTCTCACCACAAGTAAAAGGGCCAAGTTTGATCCTTCTCTTACATAAAACACAAAATGACATAAATGTAGTAGAATCAATTGGATAAGATATTTGAAAACAGAATTAAAATGGTGAGATAATCAAAAAATACAGGCCAATCTCTGATGAACATAGATGCAAAAATTCACAATGAAATACAATCCGAATGCAAGAGCAAATTAAACAGCTTAACCACCAAAATCTCATGTCAGATTTATTCCAGAAATGTAGGGATGTTTCAACATGTAAATCAATAAATGTAATCTCCCACATAAACAAACTCAAGGACAGAAACCATGTGAGCATCTCATTTGATTCAGAAAAGGCCTTTGGAAAAAATTAACATCCCTTCGTGATAAATTTCATGGAGAATCTAGAAATAGAGGGAACGTATCTCAACATAATAAAGGTGATACAGAAATCTCACAGCCAAATAAACAGTAAGTTGAGAAAAATTCAAAGCATTTCCACTAAAACCGAGAACAACACAAGCATGTCCATTTTCTCTATTCCTTTTCAATATCATTCTTGAAGTCATCACTAGAGCAGGAAGACAAATGAAGGAAATATAGGAAATATAATTGGAAAGGAATTAGTCAAAGTATCATCATTTGCTGATGATATATAATTCTATACATAAAGGCCCCTAAAGACTCTCCCCCTAATGTCCTAGAGTTGATAAATATATTCAGCAAATAGAAGGATATAAAAATAACACATAAAACTCATACTGACAAAAATATACTGAGAAAGAAATCAGGAAAATAATCTGATTCAGAGTAGTCTTAAACATTATCTTGGCATAAATCTAAACAAGAGAGTGAAAGACTTATCATAAATACTTTCAAATATCAAAGAAAAAAATTGAAGAATTTAGCACAAAATAAATAGAATTCCAATACTCGTGGACTGGTAGGATTAATATTCTGAAATGATCATCCTACCAAAAGGAATCTACAGATTCAACAAAATCCTCATCAACATTCGAACTCAATTCTTTACATACATTTTAAAAATAATCTCAAATCTCATATAAAATATAAAAGACCCAGGAGATGCGAAGCAATCTGGACTGATAAATGAACTGATGGAGTTATTGCAGTCCCTGATTTTAAGTTATACTACAAAGCTCTAGTAATAATAAACAGCATAGTAGTTGCCTAAAAACAGAAACAATAACTAGTGAAATAAAATAGAGGACCTAAATATAAGTCCAGACACCTGAAAGAGGTCAAAAGTATATACTGGAGAGACAAAAATCATCAACAAATGGTGCTAATCAAATTAGATAGCTACCTTTAGAAAAAAGGACCTAGGTCCCTATCTCTCACTAGGCACAAAACTCAACTCCAAATGCATCAAGGACCTCAACGTGAATCTGATAGAGGAGAAAATAGGGAATACAGTGAAACTTGCTGGCACAGGAAAGGATATTCTTAACAGGATCCCAATAGCACAGGCATTAAGACCAAAAATTGACAGATTGGAACCACATGAAACTAAAAAATCTTCTGTACATACAAGGACAGCATTGTTCAAATGAAGAGGAATACTATACATTTGACAAAGCATTAATATCTATAATGCAAAGATCTTAAAAACTGAACATTAAGGAAACAAACAACCCAATAAAAGATTGGGGCAAGGAACTAAACAGAGACTTCACCAAAGATGAAATGCAAATGGCTGAGAAATATTATTAAAAGTGTCCAACATATTTAGTCATCAGGAAAATAATCAAAACTACTTTGACATTTCATCTTAGACAATCAGAATCGCTAAGATAAAAGCCAGTGTTGGTCCATGCACAGAGGGAAGCAGAGGCTTTCAGGCCACTCTAAGCTTACATATGTGAACTTGTGGCAATAGTGGTGTCAAGCACAAGATCTATGTCACCTCAATCAGACTAGGGACCAGCATGGAGTCAGGGAAATGGGCGACAGGCTGCCCTTAGCCTGGGAACTGTTAGAGACTGATTACTACTTGATGAGGAAGAGTAGATCTTATGTTTTCTAGATAGGCTGACTAGATTCCAGTGCATGAATTTGCATTGAAGCACATCTCAGTACAAATGCTTAACTGGATAGGACTTAATATGTATTGCAGAGGTTGGGGGATGTGTGTGGAGGCATGGGTGGGAGAGAGGGTCTAAATATAATTAAGAACTGTTGTATGAAATATACAAAAGCTCAATAAAAAATAAAATAAAATTTAAAATGCTAGCATAGATGTGCGGAAAGGGAAGAGTTATTCACTGCTGGTGGGAGAGTACAAACTGCAGAATTAGTGTGGAAATGGTTCAAAAACTGAAAGGCGATATACCCCATGATCCAGACTTATCTCGCTTGGGCATATACTCAAAGTACTCTACATCCTTCTACATAAATGCCTGTTCATACATGCTCATTTCTGCTCTAATCACAATAGCCAAGAAATGGAAGCAACCTAGATGGCCATCAGCTCATGACCAGACAACGAAAATGTACTGCATTTGCACAATAGAATATTATACAGCTGTTAAGAAAAATTCAATTATGAAATTTGAAAGTAGTTGAATTGACCTACACATTATCACTCCTGAGTGAAGTAACCCATATCCAGAAAGACAAATGTCCCATATTTTCTCTCATATGTACATGCTAGTTTTGAGTCTTTAGATGTGTGTCTTTCATCTAGAATACGCAAAGAGATTAGGAAACTACTAAGGGGCCGTAGCACATGCCTTCAATGGACAGGATAGAATGGAGTGACATAAAGAGTGGAAGGGGGTAACAGAACATAAAGGATTAAGTGGTGCGAAGTCTGAGAGGGTAGGTGGGAGGAAAGTGACTGGGAGGTTAACACCAAAGACCTTTGAAAAATTCCTATGGAAACCTACTACTATAGATGCTTCCTAAAATATACTCATGTACATATATAAAACAAATTTAAATGGAGTTAATCTAATGTGTGTGTAGGTGGGGAACAATATCCCTACTAGACTCCACAGGCTAGCAAATAAAAAGCCCAGTGTCAGAAATAGGTTGCATCTTTTGAAGCTGTTTGCCGGTAGAGTCCCTTGAACCTCCAAGCATTACTGATTATTTCTATTGTTTTCGGTTACTTTCTAGAACTTGACAGTAAACCAGACATGGTGGTGCATAGCTTTAATCCCAGCACTTGGGAGGCAGTGGCAGATCTCTGTGAGTTTGAGGACCCTGGTCTAAATAGTGAGTTCTAGGCCAAATTGGCCTCAGGAGACCTGTCTCAAAAAAAAAAAAAAAAAAAAAAAAAGAAAAGAAAAAGAAAAAAAAGGAAAAGAAAGAATTTGACAGTAAGACCCTATTGCTGAAGACATCACGTACTTGAGTCAAGAACATGGAGAAACTGATCCTCAAAGCTTCATCTTCACTGGCTATCTTTCATAGTAGTGGAAGATGCTATGCATACTATTAGAAGAGAAAATCAATTATCAATCTTACCCACTTGTGAACCCTGGAAGCTGCAATAACAACTTGTCTGGCAAGACATAACCACCAATGCAGTACTGGCATGAATATCATTGGAGTAACCAAACATTTTCTAAATGGATTTAAGGAAAGTTCAGCAAGATGGAACCCATACTTGTGGCTAGATTAGTTATAGGCTCTAGGGGAGAATCTACTATTATTCTGTCAAATGTGTTAACAGTGTTAAACTGACTCCTAATGACATATCACTATACGCGCAGATTATTAGTTCATATCTCAGCTCTCATCAGAGATGCTTCCTTTTGCATTTTGCAGTAAATGGTAAACAACACAGAGACCCAAAACTGGTCAATGTACATAGAATAAGAGATTGTGGTATGCTCAGGCCTAAGTGGTTCAGGGATCACCATGGAAGTGGGGGAAGACAGATTGTAAGAGCCAAAGGCAGTGGGTGACTACAACTAAACATTTTCTCACAAAACAAGGTTGTAACACATAGGAACTCATGGCAGTTGTGATAGCATATACCATGCCTGCAGAGGCTCAAGCCAGACAAATCCCAACGTGGATCATGGAGATGGCCATGACATCCTATCCCTAGCTTAGGAACTATTGACAAGAGAGAGAGAGAGAGAGAGAGAGAGAGAGAGAGAGAGTCAGTTTTCCTTAAGGATATGACCCTGGTAGCTACTTTCCCAGAGATGACTCCACTCCTGAGTATTTGGGCAGCACAAATTGTATCTGATGGGTTTCAAACATGAAAAAATAGAGAACAAGAATTTGGGTAGGTAAGGAGATGGGGATAGGTCTGGTAGAAGTTGGGGCAGGAGGCTGAATATGACTTAAGTGCATTGTATGAAATTCTCAAAGAATTTAAAGTTATTGTTAAAAAGGCTGGAGATATTGCTCAGTGGTTATGAACACTGGCTGTTCTTTCAGAAGACCCAGGTTCAAATCCAAGCACCCACATGGCAGCTAACAACTGTCTGTAACTCCAGTTCCAGGAAATCCAACAGCCTCTTCTGTCCTCCATGGGCATTGCACGACTTGGGTGCACTTACCTACATGCAGGCAATACACATACACATAAAAATAATAAATAAAATATTTTTTTAAATGCTAAGATTACTAGAGAAATACATGAGAAAAAGTTCTTTTTTTTTTTTTTTTTGGTTTTTTTGAGACAGGGTCTCCCTGTAGCCCAAGCTGTACTGGAACTCACTGTGTAGACCAGGCTGGCCTTGAACTCACAGAGATCTGCCTCCCTCTGCCTCCGGAGTGCTGGGATTAAAGGCGTGCGCCACCACGCCAGGCAAGAAAAAGGTTTTTGACATTCAGTTTTCCATTTGTTTTGGATACAAACCAATGCAAGTACAAAATGCAAATTAATCAAACTAGACTATATCAAACTACAATATCTTTATAGTAAAGAAATGATGAACATAATGGAAATGCAGTTAAATGTGTCAGGAAATTGCAAATCACATTATCAAGTGATAGGTTAGTATCTGTATTTATAGTGTAGATGGATACTATCCAACTCAACCAAAAGCACTCTGAATAATAAGTGGGGAAAGACCTGAGTAATCATTTTTCTCAAATAAAATATGCAAATAGCCAACACATACAAAAAGAAACTGAGCCTCCAGAATCATGAGAGATAAGGAATCAAAGACTTTTATGAGATATCCCTTCACACCTGTTAGGATGGTTATTATAAAAGAACAAACCTATAACAAGGTGAGAGAGGGTACAAATACAAAGGACTCCTATGCCAGTGGTGGGAAAGTAAATTGTTACAGATATTTTGGAAAAAATTATGGAGGTTATTGACAAATTAAAATAAAAACAACTACCCAGCAATTTCACCTCTATATGTATTATAGAAAGAAAACCAGTGTCCTGAAAACATATCTGCACGTCCACGTCCACTGTAGCAACAGTTACAAGATGAAAAGTCTATCAGTGTCAGTCACTAAATAAATTAATTAAAAGCAGTAGTGCACACAAACAAAACAGAAAACTGCTTAGCCTTAAAGAAGAAAATCCAGCCATTTGGGGCAATATGAATGAAATGAGGAAACCGTGCTTAGTGTAGTGAAAAAGGCAAAACTGGAATGATGAAAAATGCAGGGGCACTCTTTCAAGTAGGACCTTAAAGAAGCAGAACTTATAAGAGTTCAGTGATAACTGTCAAGAGCATGGGGTGGGAAAATGGGTTATAGTGGTCAAAGGGTACAAATTCAATTATAAGATGAAAAAGCTTTAGTTACATATGGACAGTATAGTGAGATTAGCATTGGAATTCTGCTGAGATCTTGTGTCCTCATACCATACATGTGTAATGAAGGATGTGACTGGTAATCACTACACAGTGTATATACCCATCAAGTCCCTATATCAGAAACCTTGAACACTCACGCATTGTTTGTCAACTGTGCCTCACAAGAGCTGGAAAATAAATAAAACCTGTTATATATCATGAAATAAAGCATTATATAAAAGCAAAAAGAGGCTGTTGCCATTCTAAAGGTACTTGGTGTGTGATTTTAGTCATATAATATTCTAGTACATGAAAAAGTACATTTAAAAAGAATGATTGCCCAAAGTTACAAGAACATATGGTGAAAGTTTTAATAAATGATGCTATGGGAGTTTTAACAAATTATTTTATACTAAAAGTGCTTTACGGCGTTAAGACCCACAGAACTCTATTATAAAATGACCCTGAACATACACAAAGTTTTATGCAGGAAATATCCTCCTCTGTAGCTTGCCACATGAGAAGTCTTCAAGTTCTGAAGTTTATAACCATTCTGTCTCCTTTGGGACCAAGTTCCTAGCTTTTCACTGTTTCTGAAGCATGTTCTAGGATATTTGGGATCACGTAGAAAGCAGGAGCAGGGAAAGCAGATCTCTGTCTTCTTGCTTGCCATCTGGAAAAGTTCTTTAGTCGCGGCTGGAAAGATTTTGAATATCTATTATTCCTTGAGCTTTGCTTCTTTAAGTTTTCTGATCATATCTATTCTCTATTTTATATTAAAGTTGCTATTTGCCTTGTCTTCCTACATAAAATGTTTTAAAATTGTGTATACTGAAGTTTTTTATGAATCTTTCAAAGTTTCTTGGTTGTCTTTTTTTTTCTACAGGAAACTTTTATCAGACAGTATCCTTCAAATATTTTTGGTTGTTTTGGTAATTGTTTTCTTCCTTTCTTAAATGTATAATCTTGTTTAAAATAACTATTTTTGTTAATTCTTTGAGAATTTCATACATTGTATTGTGATCATATGTACCACCAACTCCTCCACCTAACTCCTCCCAGATCCAACCCCATAGCCCCACTCCCTTCAACTTCATATATTTCTTTAAGGTTAATAGACTCCAGTTTGCAATGTCCATACACTCCTGGGTGTGGAGACATTCACTAGCACATGATTGACCTACCTGGAGTGTCCCACTAAATTTTCCCCTTCCCGCTCTCTGTTTGACCTGCCCTCACTTTCTTCAGGGTCTCTTGCTCAGGGAGCTATTGGACAAACCACATAACATATTTTTATCTGAATTTTTCATTTTATATCTTGGGTAAGGAGGTAATGGAGTAACTTACAAAGAAACAAACACCCGACACATGACACCCAGCTCTGTGTGGCTCAGCCCACCATTCCAGATCACTTCCAGGCCCACCCATGGTCTCTGTTAACTTTCACCCATGCATCTGGGCCTGCAGTCTTGCCCCAGGTCCGTAAATGCCCCCTCTTGCATCCACACAGGTGAGACACCAGGATCATCTGTGCTGCTTCTGTTCCAAGGTGGCTCCCAGAAGCCCTTCCCTCAACAGCTACCTCTCCACAGTCAAGTTTCTACAGCAGGCTCCACCTCTCAGAGGAACAAGGCTGATTGGGACACAGGGAGCCACACCCTTAAAGAGAAGTCAGTCTCCCTTGCCCAGAAGCCACCAACTGTCCATAGCCCCTCATTTAGGAATGGAGGTTTATGTGCCCCTTTCCGATCGATGCTAAAATGTTGACTAGTTTGATGCTGTGCAGGTCTTGTGCAGGCAACCACAGCTGCTGTGAGTTCATATGTGCAGAGGTCCTGTCATGTCCAGAAAACACTGTTTTTCTCTAATTCTCCTCTTCCCCACACACTTCATCTTTGGTCTCTACAATCTTTCTACACACTCTTCTGCAATGGTCTCTGAGTTTGGGGGAGGGGTGTGATATAGATGGCCTATTCATAGCTGAGCATGCCACAGTGACATTCTCTGCACTTTGGCCAGTTGTGGTTTCTGTGTTAACAAATATCCAATGCACATAGAAACTTGTCTGAGAGCCAAGAGCTGTACTAATCTGTGGTCGTCAAGTGACTGCTGTCCTCCAGCTATGGCCACTCTCCTGCTCTTTTAGTTCCCCTGATCAGTCATACGGTCTGGACCCCAGGGCTGGTGAGGAGACTGTGTCAGCGGAGCTGCATTCAGACACAGGAGACCAGGTTCAGTGATGCAGATCTGGTTTATTGCAGGAAGGCACAAGCTTATATAGGGGTAGTGGTCCAATCACAGCACAGCAAGTAGTTTAAAGGTGAGGTATCCAAGGGTGGTGCACAGTACAGTAAGTAGTTTAAAGGTGAGGTATCCAAGGGTGGTGATTAGGGAGTGGCGAGCTCTAGGCATCAGTCTCATGATCTGCCAATGGGAGCAAAATATCACAAGGCATTCCTTGTGGCTCCAGCAGTTGGGCCGTTGCCTCAGGCCTGCTGCATGGCTGTCAATAAGACTTTCACCCTAGGCTCAAGTCTGTCTCCCACACTAATCTATGGTAGAGAGATAAAATTTAGTGGATAACTTGATACTTGGCAAAATAATAATTGTAGGTTCTTCTCTGGGGCCTATGAGCTCCATAATTCTGGATTCTTGACCAGATTTGCAGTGCTGAGCATGTGTTTCCTCCTGTGGGACAGGCCTTAAATGCAACAGAAAGTGGTTGGCTGCCACTATACCATTTGTGCCACTATGGAAGACTAATGATTCTGGACGTGGTGGTGCATGCCTTTAATGCCAGCACTTAGGAGGCAGAGGCAGATGGAGCTCTGTGAGTTCAAGACCAGCCTGGTCTACATAGTGAGCTCCAGGCCAGCTGGGGCTACAGGGGGACTCTCAAAAAGATGAAAACAAACAAACAAAAAGAATAATGAAAAAGGAGGTGTAGGTGGTGAGAGGGAGGGGTGGGAAGGTAGGGCAGAGGAGGGACATTGGGGAGTAGAAGTAACTAAGGATGTTTGAGAAGGCAATATGGCAATCTATGATTTTATATGCTTTATATGTATAAACTCATATATATATGTATGAATATATATGCATATCAGTTTAATAGTACACATAGTCCTACACAGGGGACTATGTTCATCTCTGAGCCATATGTTGCCAAATAAAAAGTATAGTACCAGGTGTGATGCCTCCCCCTGAGATGTTGGTTAGAGTTACCCCAGTGACCCCTGAAATAATATAGTCTATTGACATTTCTCTGAATTGCCCACCCACACTGGATGGTAAGACCTTGTTTTCTTCTAAAGTCATGTCTTTTCCACATTTTATGCCCTGAAGTGTCCACAAAGGCCCATGCTAAAGGCTTCGTCCTCACCTGTGGAAGAACTGGGGAGAAAATAGAGCCTTTAGGAGAAGGAGGTCTAGTGGAAGGAAGCTAGGTCACAGAGGACATGCCCTGGAAGGGAATTTCTGGACTCGCCTCCTCATCTCTCTTTTCCATCTTGGCCACATAGAGGGGAGCAGTCTACTTTGCCATATGCTCCTGCTGTGGTTATAATGTGCCTCCTCATGCCACAAGTAACCAAGCTGATCCATCACGCAAGGAAACCTCTGAAACTGAAACAAAATAAACCTTTCTTCCTTGGATGTTGTTCATCTGAGGTATTTTGTCATCATGACAGAAAGCTAGCACAATATGTATCTGAAACATGGCCATCATTTTCCTCTTTATTAATATCTTAATTTTTATTAAGACAATAATAAAAATGGGTAAATAACCCTCTTTCTTCCACAGAAAGAAGAGTGTGGTATAATCTTACATGGGTCAGAAGTTGGCAAACATAAATTTTAAAACTTTTATTAGCCTCATGAATCTGTCAGCATAAAATGGCTGTTCATCTATTAATGTAAGTTTTAGTAGATGATAGGAGGTTCTATAGATTAGAATCTGTTATACCAAGGAATGTTGTCAACTATTTTTTTTAAGTTGAGAATTGTAGATACATGACAGATGATAGCTAGATGATGATGATAGAGGATAGATAGACAATCATGTATCATCTGTCTCTTCATCAAAATTGCAGTTGCTGCAGTGTTGTTTTTAGAGGTACAGTCTCTCTCTACAGCTTAGGCTGGCGTTGAGATCATTTTCCCCTTCCTCTGCCCCTGAGTGCTGGACTACAACTCCAAACTAGCATGACTGGCTTGTAGTGTTGCATTGATAATTCTTTCTTTCCCTTATTAGTCTAATTGCAATCTCTCATTTAATCTGTATTTATTCCAAAAAGTTGCTGTGGATAGTTTTTTTACCTGTATCAACAGTATTATACATTTAATCAGAAATGTGTTGACTTATTTGCCTTTACTTGTATTTAATATATTATATCATAGAGTTTCCTTACAAACCTTTTCATAACATTCAGTCTTCCTTCCATTCATTTCACATTTTTTATATTAATTGGTATTCTGTGACCTGAATAGAATATTATGTCATTGATTTCTTCACTGGATCCTATTTCTTAAATTTATTTAATCTTAGATTCATCATAGTTTCTACTTAAAATAGAAACTTATTAAAATAGAACTTATTAAGATAAGTTCAACTCTAGTCAAGGTGAAAAAGAACACTAAATACTATATTACAAACTCCAGCTACTTTTAAGGCCTTCTGATGTTTTTTGTTTGATAGGTCTTGTTATATATTCCAGGCTGGTCTTGAACTGACTGTGTAGCCCAGGCTGTCCTTAATCTACCAAGGCTGACCTTGAACTCTCATCTTCCTGCTTCAGTATCCTGACACCTGGAATTATAGATATGAGCCATCACTTGGTGCCCTCCTTATTTTTTTTGAAGTCCTCCTGATTTTTTAATACTTGTTTTGTTCCTGTTTATTTTACTAAATACTTATGAACTCCAATCTAAAAAAATATTCCTTAGACTTTATACATATGTTATATTTTGAATGAGAAATGCCTTTTACAGGTTCCAAATACTTGACTACATGGTCTTAGTTGGTGAGGCTGTTTGAGGAGGCGTAGAAGATGTGGTCTTGTGTGTTACTGGGGGTAGGCTCTGAGAGTGCATAGCCTTTCCCCACTTGTGGGCTCTCAGCCTTCCATTGCAGCAGCCTCTTGCAATGTGTTCCCTTCCATGATGGACTCTTTCTCTTTTTTTTTGGTCTTTTTGAGACAGGGTCTCCCTGTAGCCCTAGCTGTCCTAGAACTCACTATGTAGACAAGGCTGGCCTTGAACTCACAGAGGTCCACCTGCCTCTGTCTCCCAAGTGCTGGGATTGAAGGTGTGTGCCACCACACCTGGCCATCCATGATGGACTCTTAGTCCCTGCAACACTTAGTCCAAATAAACTCTTCCTTCTATAATTTGCTTTGGTCAGGGCGTTTTTTCAGGGCAACAGAGAAGTAACTAATATAGTATCAAATAGCTCCATACTACATGTGATAATTCGGTTTCCATGTCTCTAAGAGCTTATGTTCATTTTGAAGCCTTATTACACTGTCATCAAATGTGATTATAATAGCCAGGCATCTTGACCCCAAGGCTCAGAGAAATGTGTATGACAAGGCTACATTGTTAAATTCTGAAATTATAATAAATTTCTAAATTATTTTCTAAATATACACTGCAATTTGAGATAGTTTATTTTCTTTTCCAAGAAAATGTTTTTGACTACTGTCAGTGAAGCTCTTCTGTCTTAGCAATGACATTTCACTCCGTGGGATTTCTGATATTCATCAGTCCTCTCCACATTGACTGCACTGTTCAGAAGGAAATGATTCAGCTTCCATGGCTATTCGGCAGCAAGGAGCAGTTAATCCCCTCTGCGTGTGACTTTCTGATTATTGAAAGCCAGAAACGTCATAGCACTTCTGAGTGCTTACTCAGGGGATGGTGCCAAAGAGCTGGTATAGTTTTGTGTGTTCTATGATGCTCACTCGCATTCACTCAGTCCTTTGTCCAACTCCAGAAAGCCAAGACAGAGGAGATGGAGTCGTGAGTTAAAAGATCCCCTGAACTCACAGAATTTGCATTTCAGGGCAAGAGACAGACAATGGCCGAACATAAACAGTCAAATCTTTAGATTGTGACGTGGGTGAAGGCGAACAACACAGACAAAGAAGGAAAGAGAAAAATGGTCAGTCAGGATTACGTCATAGATCCGTTGGGATGACGTCATAGATCCGGAAAGGACATTCGAACACAATTCAGTTTTGGCATAGGCCTCAATATAGGGAGAACCACACAATCTTCTGGAGAAAAAGGACTGTAGCTCAAATAAATGTTTCATTCTGAGGCAGCAGGTCATTCTGGGTGGCCTCAGGGGAGAGACACAAAGCTCATGGGTCCACATAGTCAGTGCTATGTAAGTCTTGGGATCTTAGTGAAGAGGGATGAGTTCTGTTGGAATTAGTTAGATCTTGCTGCATATGATGCAAGCCAAAATATTCACAGCTCTAACAACTATAAGCTGATTTCTCTCATACCAAAGTTACCAAATCTGTCAGGAATCTTAGGTCTGATCTGCACAGTCCTCTGGTTTGGAAGGTGAGCTCTTTTAGTTCATGGTAATTGAAATGGTTCAGGCTATATTCCAGAACATGGAAAGAAGGTTTACAGCACAAGCCATGCAACAAAGTGATTTTTGATTTTTGTGTGCAGAAATAAGTTGACTATATGGGTAAAACTCATTTCAATTTCCACCATTTTGCATAGAGACTTCTGAGTCTTGAACTTACCTGCAGTTAATTCTGAGACCAAACATATCTCTCATATAATAAATAGACCAGAACTAAGAGTTGGCTCCCTCTCTGATTCCATTTGTTATGCCTGGGAGACAAATTGTCTTTGTTGTTTGGAAAAACTTTATCTCTCATCAAATTTTTGTGGATCTCTTGAGAACTCTGTGAGGTGAAGTCCTGAAGCAGGTCACCAGAAAGTGTAGAAACACCCAATCCTCTGGAGAATAGGATATTTTTAATATTTTGCTTTAAAACACAAATATGAACTTAATTACTATTCTATAATGAGGATTGTATAAAGGCAAACTTATCTAAAATAATGCTTTTTCCATAAATAGTCTGCACTGTTGATTTCTAGCTCTGGGTAATCATTTGCATAGGCCAGTTCAGTAAATCATTGCCAACTTTTTACAGGCAAATATAAGATGCATGCTGTTCTAGAAAGATATGCAAATGCATATATATATATATATATATATATATATACACACATATATATGTATATATATGTATATATAATCATTTATGTATTTATCATCTCTATATATACATAGAGACAGATGATAAGTAAAACTGGAGGAATGTCTTTAATTATTGAAGAGGAGTATAGATTTTTTGTTAGAAAACATATATGAACACATATGCACAGACCCTCAGCACTGGCATAAAACTCATCAACCCATTTATTCCTAAGCTATTTCCAGTGAAAGATTTAGTGATGAGATTATAATTAACAGAGTGGTGAGTGATAAGGTTATCATCTCAGAAGTTGTTTGAATTCTTAAAATGTATGCACATATTTCTACAATTCTAATTTTGGGTTTTTGTTTTTAAACAATGTCTCCTGTAGCCTCCGCTGACCTGGAACTATGTGTCCCAGGATGACCTGGATCTCATCAGGATCTGCTGCCTCTGTCTCCTGAGTGCTGGGATTAAAGGCGTGCACCACCATGCCCAGTCCAGTGTTATAATCTTAATTTTGGAATATATGAGAAATATTGAATATGTCGAATACCTTTTGTGTTTGTATGTATTTATTATTATATATAAAATTATATTTATTTTTTCTATATGGTATTTTATAAATATGTAACTATATTGATAGTAGATATGTAGATATAGACGTATGAACACTAGGAACGTCTTAGTGCCCACTCTTTACTCTGGTGGCTCCCTTTGACAACTCAGTTTCTTCATATTAGAAACAAGCCTGAGGTTGGAATGCTTTGGAAGAAAACCATTTTTCCTAATACTGAATTAGTTTTATATTCCATGGTTCAGTAAAATCCAAGAGACATTTCTCCCAGGTGTGTTGGTACATAAAAGTATTTATATCCACACAGAAGACCCAGAGAAGCTTTCACTTATACTGATCTTGTAGTAATTTATATAATAAGTTGCTTATAATGCCAGATAGACATGAAACACCAACATATATAACCAATGTTCTTGACACTTTACATTTGGATAATAACCATCCTTTTCCACTTAATTTGCATAAAGTATAACATATGTATTTTCACATTTTCACCCCTATAGAATAACTAAGTTTTATTTTCTGTTTAATTTTGTGTCTTCTTTGCAAGACATTTGCCAATGCTTTTTAGGAGGCAATATTTTCAAGAAATGTTCGTCTATTACTAATTCCGAAGATACCTTACAAAGCTTTGAGGTTACACATAAGGAGCCAGCAGTGTTCTTGTTCTCAACATTTTATCTGAAGAAAACCATTCCTAGTTTCCTTATATTGTTGACAGTGAACCATTTACGGGGAAGCATTATTATTTCAGATTCCACTCAGAAATCAGGAACTGGATAGTAAACCACAGTGAGCAAGTTAAGAGACTCTTGAACTCCATTTGGAATTAGTTTATCAGGCAGAGGGCTGTGCAAGGTTCTATCAACTTAATGCCTTATATTTAAAGAGAGGGTGTTCTGTTCCATGTCAAGTGTTCGAGCATGACTCAGAAAAAGAATGCAGAGCTTTGAATCTCCCTAAAATTCTCCTTCCATTTTTGTATTTACTGTGCTCACAAACTATTAAAAAGAAGTGACTCAAGAGACATTAAGAAGTAATTCTGAAATATGGTTCCATGTGCTTCAATGGAAGTGCATAATGCTCATTGATCCATCAGTCATCTCTGTACACAGTCACTGATTGTCTCCTATACACCGGGCTTTGTACTCTATACTTCTGTCAGTTGGGTTACAATCTAGATTGGAAGTGGAAACTCTGAAATTTGAAAATGAATAATCAAAAAGTCACACTAGGCAGAAGAATGAATGGATAAAGCCATGATTTAGGTAGTTTGAGAGAAAAAAAATGCATTTAGGAGATAGCATTTAGTTCATACTCCAAATATTTCATTACTCTAAGAAAAATAACAGAAATATGGCTGGTAAAATCTTTCTGTATAAGTTGTATTAGTTGTCGTGGTAAAGAATAACAGAATGGGTGTGATTTAACTTTAACAGTGGAATAGCTCCTCATTGCATGATGGAAGTTCCCAGGCAGCAAAGTTGAAGGAAGAAAGATGGAGTGTAGGGAAAGCAACATACCAGATGTACAGATTCTTTAGAACAAAATACTAAGAACACATACAGCACAAACTTACTAATTTTTAGAGACTTGGTTTGCTAAAGAAATCAAATACTTAATATAAAATAAATAAAACTCTGAAATTAAAGAAACCCTGAGACTCCCAGATATACAATGGCAGATATCAATGCAATAAAAGTTCTATAAGCTGTAACAATTACTGGTTTAGAAAATATCTTTCCAGAAGATTTAGCTAAGAGTCACACTGAGAGGAGAAAACAAGTTTCTGATAGGATTTCACCAAAGTCATTTGCAGTTACTTAATAGCTGTTTCTTTTATTTTACCCTGAGATTTCATGAAAAAATTTTCTTTCTGTCAGTCCATAACATACAGAGAAAAGTGATAACTTTGCTTTAGTTCACCAGATATACACTTTTGAGATAGGACTTCACATGCCCCATAGAGCCATAATCTGAACTGGGTGCAAGAGACGCATGAGATTATAGCTTTTGTACTTGGGAATAAGCTTGAAGAAGAACACCCACATAGTTCATCGCTTAATTTCTGACTACTATTTTAATAATGGGTGTGCTTGGTCTCTTTGAAGGTTATTTACAGTTTTGTTAGGGTGGATCTATAATAGCCATAACTTTAGAGCCAGAAATCCTAACCTGTAAGATTTCACTGAGGGTGAGAGATAGTTAGTCAAGTGTTCAGAATGCTCTGGGGGCTGTCCCTACTGAGGCTGTCTCTCGGAATTTGTGTCAGCTTTGGAGCCCCTACTTGCTTCACGGGTTTCCAGAAACCACATTTTTCTCAGGTTCTGTAGCTTACATTTGCATACTAATACAAGTATGTAAAGTGATATGGGGGGGAAAAATCTCTAAATTTCCTGAAAGTATAAAAAAGAAAAGAAATTGAACCACTTCACCTAAGGCTCATGGAACATAGTGGAACAAGAGGCAGAGAGAAAACTAATGCATCCCTCAAATCTCATCTGTAAAGCTTCCTTATACAACAGAGTGCGATGCACACAGAGGCCACAACTGGCCAAGTTTTAAAAGAATAAGATACTGCAGAGTGTGTATCTTTGGATAGGACTCCTATATTGAACCTCACCCACCCACAGCTCAGGGACAATTGTGGAAGAGGGGGCAGAAAGATTGTAAGAGCCAGGAGTGGTTCATGAACACAAAGAAGCAGAGGCTTTCAGGTCACTGGAGGCTTGCTCCTGTGAACTTGTGGCAACGGTGGCCTTGAGCACAGGGCCCATGTCAATTCAATTAAATAAGGGCACAGAGGGAAGGAGAGAAATGGGTGGTGGGCAGGCCCTAGGCTGAGAACTATTGGAGACTGATTGCTACTGGGCGAAAGAGAGTATGACTTACGTGTGATCTCTAGATGGACTGACTAGATTCCAGTGGATGAATTTACACTAAAGGATGTCTGCGGACAAAGGCTTGACTGGTATGATAAAAACACATGCGGTCCGCTGAGGGGATGGGGAGGTATGAATGGGGGAGGGGGGTCTAAATTTGATTAAGAACTGTGGTATGAAAAATTTTTTGAAAAGAGGAAGATCATATAACACTTTCAGATTGACTTGTTCAGTGAGCTCAGAAGATGAAAGGCATTTGAATCTCAAATGGTCTTCTCTAGAAAATCAATCATTGATTACTAAAGGAGGATGGAAAACTGGTTTTGGTTCTGAGTTTACTATAATAAAATGGCTAAAATGATTCAAATTCTGAAAAGATCTTGAGTCAGAGCACAGACAATTGGAAAGAGCTTAAGGGGAGTGTACACAGGATGAGACAGGCCCTCTTGGAAATGTAAACGTATGGAGATGGTGACTTTCAGAGACTGTGTGGTGTCGGGAAAATAGGGAAAAGATAGAGGTTTAGAATCTTATCAAAAACTACAGAGTGGCACAAAACATTAAATATCAGAATGATGTGTCATGAAATTTCCCATTGGAATAAAATAACCATCACTTTCCAAATTCAAAACTTAAGCCAAGAAGTGAACAAAAATAGGAAACAGCAACACGAGAAAAACTCAAAACCAGGAAATCCATCAAGGGATTAATCCACTATTTAAGTCAGAACACTCAGGATCCAATCATTTCTCAAGCCTATGAGTGGAGACCTTGTTGAGAATCGAGCCTTCAGCACAGCCTTTAGGGGATATTTCATGCTTAAACCGGAATAGTTAGTGAAGGTACTTAAATCCTTCCTTGATTATAGGTGAGAGTGGAAAATGTGCAACTACTGTAGAAACCAGTTTTGCAGTACCTCAAAATAATTATATATGGAATTACCCATTCTAAATATAAACCCAAGATGACCTGAGACTTTAATATATGTCTATGCATAAATGTTCATAGCAGCATTACTGAAATGGCTCCAAACTGGAAAAACTCAAATCCCATGAACTGATAGATGGATACATAAAATATATGTGCAAAATGAGATGTTTTAAATTTTTTAAATGATTTGAATTTCCACCAAGGAGTTTCTGAGTTTAAACTTAATCCCAATTATCAGCTAAAATGGTGAAAACTTAACATGACTGCAGTGCTTAGAGATAAATTATCTGAGAAGCAACTTAGATTAGAAAAGGTGCTTAGACTACAGTCCCTGAAGCTGAACCCTATGGTATTTACAGGGGGAGAGCTATTAGACAGATTTATGCACTCCCTGTCTTTTTCCATGTAACTCCTTGCACTGCAGGCAGATTCTGGAGTAAGAAAGCAATTGGCAGACATGCCCTGCTGGTTTCATCTCCAGGACCATGAACCTAAATGAACCTTCTTTTAATAACCCACCCAGTATAATGTGCTCAGTTATTAGCAGTAAAAATGAGCTGATACTAAATCTCAGGCCCTAGTGACCTGAGGACAGGGACAAACCACCTGACTAGGAGCCTCAGTTTGACCTGCCATAGCGCCATGGCAAGGGGAGGTCCTAAAGGGAATCATGGAGAGCCAGGAGGGTTGGACGCTGACAGTCTAAAAGGAATAGGTGACAGAAGCCTGTCTCAAGCAACAAAATGATTAGAGAAGATAGCCCTGCCTTTGATGGCCAGGAGCAGGTCCTGTCAGTTGAAAATAATGCTGGTAGCTCTGAGTTTGAGGTCAGAAGGTGAATCAGCTGGAACAAGTTAATTTGCTGCTCACTGCTGTAGAGTGGGAGAATTTGAGTTCCATTCTTGTGTTGGTATCCACAGCCTCCTCTCTCTAGCAAGGTGATTAATACTAAGGCCTGATGTTGGCTTGTTGCTGGTGCTGCTTTAACAGTTTGATTTTCTTCTCTCAGTGAACTGAGATTAGAAGCTTGAAGGGTAAACTGCTGAACAAGAGAGCCTCCAAATAAAACCCAAAGCATTATCTACACCAATACATGTTCAAATCACAACACAGAAAAACAACAGACATGAGAACACAAAGATCCCCGACTTCTCTAAAAAATTGTAACTATGCAACTACTTGAATCAAAACTGAAATCGGCAAAGGGCAAGTGAGCACTTCAAAAGTTTGCTGGTAAAAATGGTAAGTGACTAACTGAGGATCCAAAAAGCTGGATGAATTCCATCTAGAACCTGTAGATTGAAGTCAGTAGCATATAAGAAACTGTCAGCAAAATAGCTGAGAAAATCACCCTTATGGTTGAAAAAGAAAACAAGAAAATTGAGAATTTGAAAAACAAAATAGAAGTGCTAAGAATGGAAAGCTGTTTTCTGCACACTGGATAGTTGTAGGTTTCTGTGGCAATCACCATCTGCCACATAAGGAAACTTCTCTAGGGAGAGCTGAAAAATGCATTCATCTTACATACAGAGGTTGCATTGAAGATGTGCCTCCCAGATACCTTTTCTATGCATGTGACCAGTTGTGTAAATCTGTAATAGTCTCCATCTGTTGCAAAAAGAAGCTTCTTTGATGAGTTGTGAGAGGTACACTTGTCTGTAAATATGAGGATGCATATTTAGAATGTAATAAGAAATTATGTTGGCCTATGTGGCAAAAGTAAGTTTTTCTCTAGGATCTATGACCTCTCTAGGATCTCATGTGTACTTGGCTATGTTTACAGTACCACACATAAGTTCCTTTCCAGTGAGCAGGGCTTAATTCCAATTAGACCCACCAATATAAAAGCACCACTACTGCACCATAGCGATAGTTTTCTGGGCCAGTAATTGTTTATTAGGTTTTACAGCTAGATAGGACCATTAGTTGGTTTTTCTCCCTTCACAGCTTGTATAGTATACTCTGCTATCATGAGAGCTAGTCTTCAAAGAAGAACTTGAGGCCAGTTACAGCTCAATTGCTACAAGTCCTGTGGTTGAAGTTTGTCATGTCTTCAGCAAAAGGGTCTTATCTTCAGATTGTGGGAGGCAATCAAGGACTGGGGCAATAGCCTGCGTCATTTTTGGAGTCTCCTGGATTACAGTGACCAACAACTCAAAGGAAGGTTTCTGAAGCCTAACACTTTTTTGTTACATAGACTTTAGCTATACACATGCAGTCATTTTATACATATACACATGCAAACATTTTATATATATATATACACAGTCATTATATATACATATGCAGCCATTATATATATAAACATGCAGTCATTTTATATATATACACACAGCAGTCATTATATATAAACATGTAGTCATTGTATATATATG
>NW_008329328.1:90495-131432 GCF_000622305.1 Nannospalax galili | reverse complement strand
GGAGTCATTTTATATATACACATGTTGTTGTTTTATATATATACATATACATGCAGTCATTATATACATACACATGCAGTCATTTTATATATGTATATATAATGCAGTCATTACATATATAGACACATGCAGTCATTATATATATACATGAAGTCATTATCTATATACGCATATATAATGACTGCATGTGTATTTTTCAGTCGAACTTTCTCAATAAGGCAGAACGTCTGTTGTTTCCGCCCCACTGCACACTCCAGTACAGGTGGACAGTGAGTTTCAGGCTGGTTCTGCCTTCAGCTCGCGTCTTATGATCGTGCTGGGGTTACAAATGTGCAGTACTACATCCAGCTCTTTATGTGGGTTCCAGGGACTGAACTCCTCTCAGGAGGCTGGCACACCATCATTTTTACCCACTGCTTTTGAATCACAATAGCAGGTCTACAATCAACATTGTTCTGCCAATCAACATTGTTCCCAAAATTTTATTCTGATAGGATAAGAGTAGTTTTGATCTGCATTTCTCTAACAGCTATTGATATTCATTTAATGAGTTAATCAACCACTAGAGTGTTACTGTATCTATGTGTATATATACATAAATGCTTCTATATCTTAAATGTTTACTAAAATTCATGTCTCTTTTTTCCTTGTTTATATTTTGTGTTGAACTGTAAGGCCTATTTTTATTTATTTATTATTCATTTGCAAGGCTTATTATAATACTATAGATATAATTTCTTTATAAGACATATCACTGACATATTTTCCAATTTAATACATAACTTTGTACAGTAATTGTTTGAAAAGCAATAATTTTAAAATTTTGTAAAGTCAAAATTATATTTTATTCTCTTTCATCGTTCAAGCGTTTATGTCTTACCTGATGAATAATCGTCTAGTCTAAAGTCAGAGATAACTTCTCCCATGCTTTCTTTTGGGTGTATATTTTAATCTCATAGAACTAGTTTTGGCAATCCTGATTCATTTAAAGTATTTTTGTATGTGAAATAATGTATGTAATGAGTATGCTTCACACTTTTAAATAGGAATATTGAGTTTCCTTAGCCTATTTGGTGAACGACTATTTCTTATCCATCAAATTATCTAAGCACAAGTCTCAAAAATCAGGTTTCCATGTGTGATTATGTGTCTGAACACTGTTCCATTATACACACACACACACACACACACACACACACACAATATATGTATACTGAAGTGTGTCTATATATACCTATTTGTGAGTGATCTTTTAATCACATTTACCAGCCTTATTTTTTTCCCCACAGATCAAAGAATCTTTTATTTTTAACAGCTTTTATGTTCGTTAGCATATTAATTTCAGAGAAATTGAAACTCGTGTGTGCAATATGCACTTATGTGATGAAAGGCAGTCTGTTTTCACCCACCTCACTCCTCGCTCCTCGTTACCTCAGCAGTCACCATTTCACAATGAAGTGTACATTATTTAGCTTCCACACATGAGAAATTATGGTTAGTTGTTTTCTGTGTCTGGCTTATTTCATCCAAATTAATGTTCTCCAGAGAACAGTTTCTTAACACAGTTAAAGTATTAACTCTAAATAAAAATATTAATTTTATACTCAGTATATTATATAATATTATATAATAGGAAAACCCTAGAAGTGTTCCAGCTATTAGATATTGCCTAAAATACACTTTAACACTTCACTGATGACATTACTTAATGCTGGGAAGACAGATAAATTAGTTGCAGAACAGATAGACAGATCAAAATGCAACCAGGTTAGACAGGTCAAAACACAACCATCTTCCATGCAGATTATGGTATTACATACTTAAAGAGATTAATAATCCATAGCAAAAGTAATCTAGATTGAAAAAGAAATCTAGTAAGTTGGTACATAAAATTAATAAGCATAAATCTTTGACCTTTATGTGCAAAATAAAAGCCAATAGTGATTTTAAAAGATTTATTATTTTATTTTATGCCTATGAATGTTTTCCCTGTTTGCATCTATGTGCAACACAGAAGAGGATGTTGAATTCCCTGAAAATGGAGTTACAAACAGTTGTTAGCCATCATCTGGGTGCTGGAAACTGAACCACGGTCCTCCGGAAGGCAGCCAGTGCTCTCCACTGCTGAGCCATCTCTCCAGCCCCATCTGTTAGTTTTTGTTTGTTTTGTTCTGGTTTGCTTTGTTTTGCTTTGTTTTGTGGCATTTCTTAATTTTCAAATTTATTTATTTGATTCTATTTATTTATTTATTATTTGGCAGAGTCTCACTACGTAGCCTTGGCTCTCCTGAAATTTGTTGTATAGACCAGGCTGGGCTTAAAGTCAGAGATCTACCTGTCTTCAAAGATGTGTATCCACAAGGGGTCTCTTTCATACCTCTGACCTCTGGGGTCATATTGGTGTTACATATAAGCCATGAAAAGAAAATGAATGAGGATAGTAGAAGTGCATATTGATACACAACAGAAATAACTGACCTTGTTAATAAGTGAGCAACCTCCACTTCCCTGAGGGAAAACGTGAGTAACCTTTAGGACAATATAAGCATGGTATTAGATTCTTTTATGTGCTCATTCCTCTCTCTCTCTCTCTCTCTCTCTCTCTCTCTCCCTCCCTCCCTCCCCCCCCCACCCCAGGGTCTTAGTAGCCCAGCAGTATCTTCCTGCATCAGCTTTCTGATTGCTGGGATTACAGGCATGCATAGATTCTATTCTGTTACACTTTTTTCAGGTTAAAGACAAAAAGCCAATTTTAAAAACAAACTTTAAACTCTCATAGGTAAGCATGTAAAGTACATGTCATATGGGTCATAGGCAAAAGTATACATAGGTATAGAAGGAAAGAGGCAGAATGAACTAATGGTAGCAAATGGAAATTGGAGCTATTAAAACCAATTTGTGGTTCTTACGAGTCAAACAAATAGAAATATAGATGCACGGGTTTGTTTTCTGTTTCTATGGATGCATTTCCTAGATGCCCTGCTAACTGAAAGGGACAATCTAGTTAGAAAAAGCACCTCCAAGGCTCTTAAGCTGACTCTGACACACACACGTACCCCATTTTCTTACATGCCCCTTTGTTCTGTTCCTTCAGACCTTACCTCAGTGTGTGACTAAATTGAACTCAAATTCTTTTATTCTTAGGATTACAAATACAATTTATGCTTAAAAAGAACTATATGTGCTTTATGTGATTTTTTTTAGGGGGGCTGTTACTACTAGATAATGGGCATTTCAGGACTAGCCTGGGCTCTTTTAACTTATGGGAATGTGACAAGATGTTTAAAGACTGATGAAGAAACCAGAGGGAAATGTATTATTTCAAAATCCTACTGAAAAATTACATATACAATATTTCTACATGTTTCCATGTATATAGCTGAAGGCTATGTAACAAGAAACAGTGCCAGATAAGAGAAATATCTCTTCAAGTTGTTGTCCAGGATAGTATAAGAGACTCAGAAAATTACACAGGCTAATGCCAGGGCCCTTAATTGCCTCCCAGAATGTGTAGGAAAGACCCTATTGCTGAAGATAGAACACACTTTGGACACAGGCCTTGGAGCAATGGAACTGGAACTGACTTGGAAACCACCTCCCTAAATGCGAGCTCTCACAGTTGTGGAGGGCACTATGGAAGCTTGTAAGTCTGAACATCAGTTGATGATCCAACCCCAGCTTTAAGGTCTAATAACCACAACAATGATCAGCACAGTAAACTACATTGGAGAAGTAGTGGCTTTATTTTGAGGGTAATCAGCAGGTACCTAATTAGATTTAAAACCCACTTAATGGGAGGGCAATTATGTTTGGTACTGCAAACATAGCCAAATACACATGGCTGGAGAGGTCACAGATCTTAGAGAAAACCCAGGCTGCCCTATAGCTGATTACTGCTAAGTGAGGCAGAGTTGATCTTCTTTAAGGGAGAGACTCTAGACAGGCTGCTAGTCCCATCATGTATGAACTTGCACTAAGGACGTCTGAGTACACTAACTTGAATCTTTGATAGGCCTTAACATATATGGAAGAATACACAAAATCTGGTGGGCTATGGGGGGGTCTGGATGGGGAAGGGGGTATAAAAATGATTAAGATGTTTTGTATAAAATCCCTGTACAAAAATAATTTCTTACTATATGTTAAATATGAATCCTTGTATTTGCAAACAAGTATGCCAGTCACCACTCATCAAAGATGCTTCTTTCGCAGCAGACAGAGACTATTACAGAGTTCCACAACTGGTCATATAGAGAGAATAAGTGTCTGTGCGATGCCAAACCCTAAGTGACACAGCTACAATGGAACTTGTATACCTAAGGCTCAGGGAACATAATGGAACAAGGGATAGAGAGAATACTAAAGCATCTCTCAACTCTCATCAACAAAGTTCCCTCATGCAACAGAGGGCAATGAACACAAAAGGCCACAAATGACCAAAGCATAGAGAATAAGAGTCTGCATAGTGTGAGCCCTTGGATAGGACTCTTATATTAAACTCCACCCACCCAGGGCTCAGGGACCATTGTGGAAGAGGAGCAGAAAGATTGTAAGAGCCAGGCGTGGTGCATAAGCATATGGAAAGAGAGACTTACAGGCTCCTGGGACCTTGCTCATACAGCAATGGTGTCAGAATGCACAAGACCCATGCAAACTCAAGCAGACAAAAACCCAGCATATAACTCAGGAAATGGGTAGCAAGCTCCAATCTTAGCCAAAGAATTGGCAGCTGATTACTGCTAAGTGAGGCAGAGTTGGTCTTCTTTAAGGGAGAGACTCTAGACAGGCTGCTAGTCTCTCATGGATGAACTTGCACTAAGGATGTCTGAGTACACTAACTTGAATCCTTTATAGGCCTTCACATATATGGCAGAATGCATAAAATCTGGTGGGCTATGGGAGGTCTGCATGGGGATGGGGGTATAAAGATGATTAAGACATTTTGTATGAAATGCACAAAATTTTAAATAAAAGAAAGAAAGAAAAAGAAAGAAAGAAAGAAAGAAAAAGAGAGAAAGATGAAGAAATGTCAGAAAGGTTGGGAGCCAATTTCAAATGGTTCTTACGTGTCAAATTTGGAATCATTTGATAGTGAAGAATTGTGACCTGCCAAATAAAATAAAGAAAAAGGTTGCCCTGCAGACAGAAATGCAGTAGGAAAAAGAATGTAGGAAAACATAACGACAAATAATAAGTGTAGAAGAAATCGTGGAATTAAAATTCATCACCTAATAACAATTTCTTAAGTCAAAAATCATAAATGTATTTTTAAATGAGGCTGAAGTTTAAAGTGTGACTGGTGTTTGCACAGTCTCAAAGTGTATTACCCGAGCATGATTAATTGCAGAAGGAACAGCAACACCAATATAGTAGAGAGAGTGAGCAAGCACCACATTAACCGGCTTATTCAGCCAGCAGTAATCTGAACACCTCAACACCCTGTCCCTCTTGACAGGATGCACTGAGTTTGTTATGTCACCATCGGGCAAGCCCTGCCAAATTCCTTTTCTGCTCCTGCAGATATACCAGACAAGCTGAGACTGAATTACATTCTGTAAAATTGCTAGTCTGTGTTTTGAAACAAACTGAACAATAAGCCTAACTGTTCAATCCCAAACAAAAAGAATACCTTGGGAGGTATAACTATGCCTGATTTCAAGTTAGATTATAGAGCCATAGTTTTAAGAAGCAGCATGCTACTGGAACAAGGGAAGCATGCCTGTCAATGGACTAGAGTACAGGACCTAGACATAATCCCATGTAACTATAGCTGACTTATCTTTGACAAAGATGTCAAAAATACACATTGAAGAAAGGATCATATCTTCAATAGATGATGCTACGAAACCTGGATTTCAGCATGCAGAAAAATTAAACTGTCCAAAAATATCAACTGAAAATGAAATGCACAAAATATCATCTGAAAATGAAAATGGATCAAGGACCTTAGTACGAGGCCCAACACTCTGAAACTGCTAGATGAAAAGTAGGGACTTACATCAACTAAAGGGCACAAGTGCTTTCTAAACATGACTCCAGCAGCTCAGGAAATGAGACCAACAACTGACAAATGAATTCTCATGAACCTAGAAAACTTTCTAGGGGCTGGAGAGCTGGCTCAGCGGTTAAGAGCACTGACTGCTCTTGCAGAGGACTCAGGTTTGATTCCCAGCACCCACACGGTGGCTATGAACTGTCCTTAACTCCAGTTCTAGGGGAATCTGAAGCCCTCTTCTGATCTCTGCAGCATTGCACAACACGGGTGCACTCACATACATACAGGCAGTACACTTGTACACATAAGATAAAAATAATAAAATATTTTTAAAAAGTTTCTGTACAGCAAAGGAAATAGTCAATTGAGTGAATAGGCAACCTCAAGAATAGGAGAGGTGTACTGGGAGCTAAAGGTCTAAGCAGAGATGAGGATGGGAAGTTGCGGGAAAGGAGCAGTTAGTGGAGCTAACCAAAACCAAGATTGTATGAAGAAATCTTATGAAAAAAACATTAGCTTATAAACTATTTCAAACTATAATTTAAAAAGGTAGTTTGAGCAGAGGTAGTCCACATTAGTGAGCAGTGCTGCTCCCAGAAGACACGAGTTATTAAATGAAAATCTCAGTGCAAGGCACAGGTTACCTTCCTAAGAGTTATTGGTCGTGGAAACCCCAGAAACACCCAAAACAAGACAAGCAACTGCCACTGTTTTCGGTTCCCCAGCATAATTAGATGGTTATTCCCTGTCGCTGAAAACACCACAGTTTGGTTGCAGGACACAGAGAATTTAATCTTGAAGTAATCAGGAAACTCCACCCCACTGGCTATCTTTGCTGGAAGGTTCTTTGTAGGCAGCCAGTGGAAACATCAATGTTCTTATCCAGTACTGGGCCCTGCATACAACAGACCTGCCAGGTAAGATGTACCCATTGGTGCATTAGTGGAAGACGGTTTCTGGAGGTAACAGCCACTCTTTGTTATGTATGAGGCCTGCTCTACAGGAGGGAATTCAAGCCAGTGCTAAAAATATGGTTAAAACCCATTGTAGGTAAGTCGTAGGCCCAAGGGGATAGCCCATTAATTTTGTTTGCTAAATGGTCATTTTCAAACCGCCTTCTAAATCTGGGTATATCCATCCATTCATGCTGCTCCCTACCTTGGACAGAGAAACATTGTGGTGGAGAGTGGTCAACGCAGACTCATTACTGTTCAAAGTGTTGGAAACAAGGGTCTGTGACTGTTGAGTGCTCAGCCCCAGATGGGAGATGTACCAACATTCACGGCTCAAGAAACATTGAGGAAGAGAAGATGGAAAGAATGTGATGGAACGGAGTGCTGTGAAATGCTGTCCTCTGAACGTGACATGAGTGTCACACACATGAGTTCACAGCAGCTTTGATTACCTGAACAAGACCTGTAAAAGATCAAGCCAGAAAAAAATTCCAGCACGAGGCAATGGTGGACCTTGACACACCACCCTTACGTCGGGAGCTATTGGTAGTTTCTTTAGGGTTTTGACCACTGACAAGTTGTACATCCCCCAGGGAGATGATTTCATATGTGTGTGCACACAGGCAGCACTAACTGGACTCAATGTGCTAAAAATTAATTTTTTAAACGTTTTTAAAAGACATGAATTTGGGAGGGAGATATGATGGAAGGATCCTGGGGGTAACTGGAAGGGGACTGAGTATGTTAAAAATACATTGTACACAGCTGCCAATAGTTCTTTGGCTAAAGTTGGGGCCTGCTGCCCATTTCTTCAGTTCTATGCTGGACTTTTGTCTGAATGATTTTGCAGCTGATGGGGGAGGAGTGTAAAGATGATTGACATGTTTTGTATGAATTGCACAAAAATTCAATAAAAATATACCTTAAAGTACATTAGCTACATGAAAAATGTTTCAAAGAATAAATAATTGTTTTCTAGTACAAGAAAAATAACTATATATTGTTCTCAAAGAATCAGGAGGAAATTGTACAGAGAACTAGACATAGCATGATAAAACAAATTCAGTAAAACATCTTTTAGCATTTGTGAAACTCCAAGAAAGCACATGAGGAACTTTGTTTTTTACTATTCTTGCAATGCTTTTGAAAATCTGATATAACTCACAAGAGAGGTTAATAGGGAGAGAGGAAGGACAGCATCCTTCCCAAAAGCATCCAGACTGCTGATGAGCTCCAGCTGGGAGACTGGCAAAGATCCATCTTTAAGTACAGACTGAAATATTGTTTACTATATGAGGCTTGGCAGTATAATTTCTGAGTCAAGATTGTATGCAACTCCAAGTGGCCATGTGATTTTCTATTCCCTCTAAGGTGATAGAAGGCCATAGAACCAATCAGGTTTTTAACCTATATCACAGGAAAACTTTCTCCATCGAATCAACTTTAAAAAGAAAGTGGAAGAAAGAAACGGAGGTGCATAAGCATGTATATGTTACAATAGTAATCAAAAAGGAAAAGATACCGAAAGGGAGTGGCAGCCTGGGAAGAATTCAAGAGGGGAGAGGAGAGGAAGGGGCGGAAATGATACAATGCTCATGTGTGAAATTCTCAAAAAATAAAGAACACTTTAAGAAAAGGACGAATAAAACATAGATGTATGCAGTTTCCAAAACCAGTCAGTAATTTATTAGATAGCAAACCTTTCCTAAAGTATGTACAGTTTATGAGCTATTCAAAAATAGTAGTTGCTGCTATAATAATCTACATAGTTTATGTTTATATAAAGTATATACCAATTCATTAACATTTTTACCCAAAGGCAAACCAAGTCTATCCTGTGAAAATCTGATGCCTGTTCAGATTAAACATGATCTTTCATCAAAGAGAACCTTTCAGAGGCATTCATCTGAATCTCTGTAATCACTCATGTAACTTTAAGATGTGCTTGTATGTCTCATTTCTTCTTGAGGTTTGCCTCCTCATGACCCAAAAGAGCCACTCTCCTTAAAACCACTCTGAAACAGAAACATTTACCATCATTTTTATTCAGAAAGCAACTAATGTAAGAGAAATAGTCTTTCCCAGGAGTAAACAGGAAAGCTGGGTGTTAAATTCAGTCTCTTTGTTCAAAGTTGGTTTTGTACCATTTCAATGTCATATTTTAAATATAATACTATTATTTAAGTATATAATGTTACAATCGGAACATTCACTTTTAATCTATTTATGTTTGTTTTATTTAAAAACACTTTTGAGTGGGGAAGGAAGTTTAAGAGAAGCAGGTATCTTAAAAGCAGTTTATTTTTGAGACTATTTTATTTAATGTGAAACAAAGATCCATGATTCAATTAATTACCATGCTACCCATCTGTTCAATAGTGGTTGGAAGCATTAATTTTCATATTACATAAAACAGCTTAATCAGTTACTTAGCATTCTAATGTTTGATTTTTAAAGATTGAGGCAATTCACCCATTAAAAGTCTTAAAATACGGAATGGAAAAAAATTGGAAGCCAACCTGCTAATGATTTTGCACATCTGTGTTTTTATTTCCCTATTTTGTTGAATGTCATTTTAAAAGTCTCTTCCAAAGCGTCACACAATTAGTAAGAACATTTGATATGATGTTTACAGTATAGTCTACTTTAAAAGCTAAATGCAACCCGAAGCTTAAGTATTTTATGAATTTTTATGAAGCTAAATTCTGTCTTTATGCTTAGAAAGAATGTCTTCATTTTTCAGTGCAAGTTTTATTTGCAGCAAAAAGAGGAAGATTAATATTGAAAAATTATCTGGAAAATTTTAATGAAAATTAAAGTTAAAAGTAGCTTTTGGAAAGTACTTATTATTTTTCCCCCAAAGATCCCCCCTTCCTCCCTCTGTCTTTAGCCCTCTCTCTCTCCCTCTCTCCCTTCTTCCCTCTCTCTCCTTCTCCCCATCTCTCCCTCCCTTTCTCCCTCTTTGCTTTTTTCTCTTCCCTCAGCTGGATTTCAAAGTCGTGGTCTCCCTCATGCTAGGAATGCAGTCTAAAACTGAACTGCTGCACCCGCCGACCCAGGTTCCTTTTTCAAATCAAAATAGAACCGGAACATAAAATAGATCACATAATTATTACAGTTTTATCTTACAAGTTAAAATTTAGAAATCTCTTCTAAGTGTAATCAGTGGGGGGAAAAAAAGACTAGCTGTAAAGATGCTTAGAACTTTGTGAAAACAAGATTTCAGACAATGGCGCATTATTGGGTTTTGTTTGGTTTGTAGTTTAATTACGATTATTTTACTCTCCATTTTTCTTGGTTGCTCATTTCCCTTTCTCTGTCGTCTTTCAAAATATTTGAGCTTCCCATCTTGAACATTGGAAAACGTTATTTCATGCAAGTCCATGATTTCTTCCCATGCTGCCCCTTCTACTCTAGCCTCGATGTCCCCAAGACAACCAGCTCCTCATCAAGTTGGATGACAAAGAGGCACTTTCGGTTCAAAATACCAAAGAGGAACTTTTCTGTCTTGATACACTGCCTGGCTCACTTCTCAGGTTTTCCTGGGCGAGTGCTGCTCCTGTATTAGCATTCTAGTGCTGAGATTGCAAATCGCGCCACTGCACACAGCTTTCGAAAGCAGCTCCTGTGGATCTGCCATTGCCTCACAAAACACATGACACCTCTCAGACTTCCTAATAGTTCTCTAGCTGTGTGCTGCGCCCATAATATTTTTATATCTGCCAGCGAGCATTCAAAGAAGAGCTGTAACTAGGCCCTTTTTTTAGGCGAAGGGACTTTCCAGTAGGACCCTGGGTATTCTGAAAGCAAGATGCCTTTTGCTTCTTCTAAAATATTAAGTGAGGTACCAGGTTGGGCGAGGTGCTCAGTTTATTTATTTATTTATTTTTTGGCTTTATATGAAGTAGTTAATAATGCCCACTCTAGGCTGGAACTGTTGGAGACAGATTACTACTGGATGAGGGAAAGTAGACCTTACAGTTTCTAGGTAGGTTGACTGGATGCCAGTGGATGAATTTGTACCAAAGGACATCTGGGTACAAATGCTTGACTGGATGGAACTTAACATATATGGCAGAATACATGTGGTCCAATGGGGGAGGGTATGGGGGTACGGATGGGGGAGAGGGTTTAGATTTCATTAGGACCTGTTGTACGAAATGTACAAAAGCACAATGAAAAAAATTAAAAAAATATTTGTCACATAAAAAAATTCTAGATCTTATTTGGGGAGAAAAATTCCCAACCTTTTTTTATGTGCGCAGATTGCTGAAACAAATGTATTATTTTGAAAAAATGTTTATGGATGCCTTTTGTTATTAAAAATTCCATTACAGAGTTCCACAACTGGTCACACACAGAGAATAAATGTCTGTGAAGTGCTCAACCCTAAGTGACACATCTACAATGGCACCTATACACCTAAGGCTCAGGAAACATAGTAGAAAAAGAGGTAGAGAGAATACTAACGCATCTCTCAACTCTCATCAAAGAAGCTCCCTTATGCAACAGAGGGCAATGAACACAAAAGGTCACAGATGTCCAAAGCACAGAGACTAAGTGTCTGCGGACTGTGGTCCCTTGGACAGGACTCCTGTATTAAGTTCCATCCACCCAGGGCTCAGCGATCATTGTGGAAGAAAGAGAGAAACACACAAATCTCCAGTGGTTATCCAAAGAGCCAGGGAAGGGTGTGCATGACTATAAGGAAATAGAGTCTTACAGGCTCTTGGGACCTTGCTCATAGGAATCTACAGTAATGACGTCCACTTTTGGAAGTACTTTAATTTTTTGACTTCCATTCTTGTGTTTGAAATACAAAAATTTTAGTTATTTGTTGTTGTTAAGCATTGCCCACTTACTTTTTTAACAGGCAATTAAGAGAAATGGAAAGACTCTGGTCAGAATATCTGAACATCTTAAGAATCTTGATTCATATTACAAGTTCTTTTCTTTCATATATACACAAGAGCATTCACCAATAACATTTTAATTGCCAATTTGCTTTACAAAAAAGAAAATTATGCTATATTAATACATGTTTTAAATTGTGAGGTAATTTTAAGCATTCAAACAGTTATTAACCATTTGTATAAATGATTTTTAAAAGTATCTGCTGCTTCCATTAAAATTTTTTGATTTTGTGTTTAAATTAGTTTCCTAATGTGATGTTATTGAGAAAAAAAATTCTTGCAGACAGAGAGGCTTCAGCAAGGGGACTATGGAGACTCAGAATTCTGAAGACCGGGATTCTCTGTCAGAAGCAGGAATGGTCCATTTTAGGTATGCAAAGGACATACCTGATTCACAGCTGCTCCGTAGCTGCTGGAGAAGTGCTGACAAGCATTGTTGCTGTTTGATTGAAGAGATGTGTCACAACTCACAGCCTCTCAACACCTTAGAGTTCAAATCCATGAACTACCAGACTACACATACATGTTCTCCTACATGACTCACAGTCATTACCTTCATATTCAAATATATCACCCTCAGTCTAGACCTCCATGTTCTCATGCATCACCTTAGTCTAGACATCCAGGTTCTTATGCATCATCCCAGCCTAGACCTCCATGTTCTCATGCATCACCCTAGTCTAGACCTCCAGGTTCTCATGCATCACTCTAGTTTAGACCTCTAGGTTCTCATACATCCCCAAGTCTAGACCTCTAGGTTCTCATGCATCACTATAAGACTATAGTCTTATACCTTCATGTTCTTATGCATCACCCAACTCTAGACCTCCATGTTCTCATGTGTCACCTTAGTCTAGACATCCAGGTTCTTATGCATCATCCCAGCCTAGACCTCCATGTTCACATGCATCGCCCTAGTCTAGACCTCCATGTTCTCATGCATCACTCTAGTTTAGACCTCCAGGTTCTCATGCATCCCCAAGTCTAGACCTCTAGGTTCTCATGCATCACCATAAGACTATAGTCTTATACCTCCATGTTCTTATGCATCACCCAACTCTAGACCTCCAGGTTCTCATGTGTCACCCTGGTCTAGACCTCCATGTTCTCAAGCACCACCCTAGTCTAGATCTCAGTGTTCACATGCATCACCCTAGTCTATACCTCCAGGTTCTCATGCATCACCATAGTTTATACCTCCAGGTTCTCATGCATCACCATAGTCTAGACCTCCATGTTATCATGCATCACCCCAGTCTAGACCTCCATGTTCCTATGCATCATCCCAGTCTAGACCTCCATGTTCTTATGCATCACCCCAGTCTAGACCTCCATGTTCCTATGCATCATCCCAGTCTAGACCTCCATGTTCTTATGCATCATCCTAGTCTAGACCTCATGTTCACATGCAACACCATAGTCTAGACCTCCATGTTATCATGCATCACCCCAGTCTAGACCTCCATGTTCCTATGCATCATCCCAGTCTAGACCTCCATGTTCTTATGCATCACCCCAGTCTAGACCTCCAGGTTCTCATGCAGAATCCAAGTCTAAACATCCAAGTTCTCATTCATCACCCTAGTCTAGAACTCCATGTTCTCATGCACCACACTGACCTACACACTGACTCCATGTTCTCATACACCACTCTGCTCTATATAAAGGTTTTCTAATGTATCACCCTAGTCTATACTTCAGTGTTCTCCTGCATCACTCTCTGTCTATGCCTATGTGTTCTCATGCATCTCCCACAGTCTAAATCTACACGTCCTCATGCATTACCATCAGGCTATACATACATGTTCTCATGCATTACTCAAAGACTAGAACTGCATGCTATCATGCATCACACTGACCCATGCCTCCACGTTTCATGCATCACCCTGGTTTTATACCTACATGTTCTCATGGAACACCCTGGTCTATAATCACATGTTCTCATGCATTACCCAAGTCCATACCTACACTTGTATATTACCTTGGTATCTACACACATATCATGAATAACCCACAGTCTAGACCTCCATGTTTTCATGCATCACCCAGAACCTATAGCTACATGTTCTCTTGCATGCATCACTCTAATCCATTCCTAAATGTTCACATGCATCATCCAAAGTCTGTCTACATGTACATGTTCACCTACATCACCTAGAGTCTAAGCCTTCATTTTATCATGTATCAGACATACCTACAAATTCTTGTGTATCACCTAGAGTCTAACCCTGCATGTTCACATGCATCATCCATAGTCTAGACTTCCATGTTTTTATGAATCCCACACAGTCTAGACCTCCATGTTCTTATGCTTCACCCTAAACTATTCCTATATACATCACCTAAAGTCTTTGTCTATATGCACATGCTCTCTTGCAATACCCAGAATCTAGATGTACATATTCTCATGTACCACATGGGACTATAACTCCATATTCTCATGCATCATACTGGTCTACACATACAAGTTCTCATGAATCGTCGACAGTCTAGACCTCCATGTTTTCATGTGTCATCCTCAAGACATGTTCTCATATATCACCCTAGTCTGTGCCCAAATGTTCTCATTCATTACTCACTGTCTATATCTACATGTTCTCATGCATCATGTAGTCTACAACTATATGTTCTTATAATTACACCAGAGTTTAGACCTCTATGTTCCCATGCATCATCCTCATCTAGACTTCCATGTTCACACAATAATCTAGACTTTCTTGCTATTGTGCATCACCCACAGTCTAGACCTACATGGTCTCATGCATAACCCTATTCTATATACACAAGTTATCATGCCTTCCCCATGGTCTATATCTACATGATCACATGCATCATCACAGTCTAGACCTACATGTTCTTGTGTATCAACAGCAGCCTAGCCCTTTGTATTCTCATGCATCACTCTAGTCTATACATATGTTTTCATACATCATCTACTGTCTAGACATACATTTCTCAGGCATCACCCACACTCTAGACTTATGAGTTCTCATACATCTCTCTATTCTATACCTCCATATTCTCATACATCTCCCTGCTCTATACCCATGTATTCTCATGCTTCATTGTGGTCTTTGCAAATAGATTATCTTGGATCACACTAGTCTGTGTCTAGATGGTCTCATGTATCACCTATAGTCTATTCTTACTTGTTTTCAACCTCACCTTATATTCTATATCTAAATTTTCTCATAAATCACCCATAGTCTGCACCTCCATGTTCTCATGCTACACCCACTGTCTAGAACTACAGGTTCTTGTGCATCAACCCCATCTAGATCTCTATGTTCTCACATGTGACCCACAGTTTAGACCTACATGTTCTCATGCATCATTCATAGTCTAGACCTACATATCTCAGGCATCACCCTAATCTACACATTCATATTCCTATGCATCGCCCAGATTCTATACCTCTGTGTTCTCAGGCATCACACTATATATTTTATGCATCACCCTAGTTTATACCAACATGTTCTCATGCATCATCCGTGACCAGTCATATATATTCTCATGCATCACACTAGCATATCCTTACATGTTCTCATGAATCATTCGTAGTCCACCTCCATATTGTCATACATCACCACCCACTCTATATCTCCATATTCTCATCCCACATCCACAATCTAGACCAACTTGTCCCTATGAATCACCTAGTCTATACCTACATGTGCTCATACAACACCCCAAATTTAGATCTCCATGTCTTCAGACACCACCCAGAGTCTAGACCTGCATGCATCACTCTAGTCTCTACCAACATGTTATCATGCATCACCTACAGTATATACCTACATGTTTTCTTGCATCACCCACATTCTAGACCTACATATCATCATGCATCCCTTTGTGTATATCTGCATGTCCTCATACATCAATCCACAATACAGACATCCATGTTATCATGCAGCACCCTAGCCTACACCTCCATGCTCTTATGCTTCACCATACCTACATGTGCTCATGTCTCACCCAGGCCTACTCATCCATGTTCTCATGTATCACCCTCCATCTACAACTACATGTTCTCATGAATCATGCCTAACTACACCTACATGTTCTAATACATCATCCTAGGCCACCTTTCTGTGTTCTCATATATCACCTGGATCTATACCTACATGTTCTCTTGAATCACCCTTGTCTAGTCTTACACATTCACAAACATCCCCCTTTAGTCTCTATGCACATATTATCATGCATCACCATATGGTATACCTATCTACGTGTTCACATGCATTAGTCCCCATGTATATGCATACACATTCACATACAATACTCTCAGTATATACTTACATTGTTAGACATACTACCCCCATTCTATAGCTACATATTCACCCTACTATATACATACATGTTCTCATATATCACCTTCTGTCTATACCTACTTTTTACATGCATCTGTCCCAGTCTATACTTATATATTTTTACACATTGGCTCCAGTTTGAACCTATATATTCACATGCATCCCCCCAGTCTGTTCACGCATGTTAACATTCAGAGCCTCCAATCTGTACATACATGTTCACATGTATCACTTCAAGTCTAGAGCTACATATTTACATTCATCTTCACTAGTATTTACTTTCATGAAACATTATACCTACTCCATATATGCACATACTCATGTATTGTTGCCTGTGTATAATGACAGGTTCTCATGTATCAACCCAGTCTACATCTACATGTTCTTATAAATTATCCTCAGTCTCAGTTCTCATGTGGCACCCCTGTCTAAACCTACATATTTACATGCACATCTCACAGCCTATAACTACATGTTCACATGTATCATCCCAGTGTATACAAAGATGTTCTTATCATGCCATTGTGTACCTAGAGTTTTTCATGTTATCAGCCATCTATAGCTACATGTTCACATGCATCACCCCCAGTGTATATTTACATGTTCATTTGTATAGCCATGAGTCTCTCTCTCTCTCCCTCTCTCTCTCTCTCTCTCTCTCTCTCTCTTTCTCTCTCCCCTTCTCTCTCTCTCTCTCACACACACACACACAAACACTCATACATTCTGTCTATACTTTCATGTTCTCAGGTTTCCTACTTGTGTTCACTCTGCCTTCATGTCTGAATTTTTCCTTTTGATAAATATGCAATGAAATTGAATTAGACCATGCCTCAATGTATTAACTATGAATGGATCTATTTCTTTAAAATGTCACAGTCTCAGTTCTTTGGGTTTAGAGATTCTTTGGTGTATTTGTGGGGGGGGGTATTACAAATGTGGGTGTGCATTCTTTCATTTGTAAATATTAATGATATTAAGTAGAGGCAATGTTTATGAAAAAAACTTTTACATTATTATAATTCTCTTTGTGATAGGGAATTATTATTTTTCTTTTATTGCATTTTCTATCTGGTCTGTACATACATATTTTACTCAAATAAGTCAATTTTGTAGTCAAACAATTTTATTTATATTTTTAATCATTTAATCTTAAAGTTAAAAAGTCCTACTCAATATGAACATTTAAAACTTAATGCTTTCTGTCTTTCACATTTCAAATTTATTTCTTATTCAACCAGAATGTATTTAGAAATCATTTTTTAAAGATAATTCATCCGACAGCATGTTAATATAGATATATTCCACATAATGACATTTAATTCAACAATGGCAAATATACACAACAGTGATCCTATAAGATTTTATTATCTTGGGGGTAGGAAGATGGCCTAATCAAGAAAATGCCTGCCACTAAATCCTCAGACCTTAATTTCAGATCCCCAACACCCACATGAAAAGCAGGACATGGTGGAACGCACTTGAAGTCCTAGCATTGGTGAAGCTGAGAGACCTCTGTGGGGCTTGCTGGCTAGCTAGACTTGATGACTCAGTGAGCTTTGGTTCTGTGACACAGACTGTGTTAATAAAATAAAGTATAGCAGTCAAGCCAGACCCTTGCTGATGCTCCCCTCCTACACCCATGCCCAGTAGAAGACACATCCAAGTTTGTGTGTGTCACCCAGACCCTTGCCCATATAAAGCACCCCCATGTCCAGGCTCAGCCAATGTTGTAACCATGTGTCTATCTGCTGCTGAGTCACCACAGACGTTTTCCCACACTGCTACCTCACTCATGCCCAGGCTCAGCTGGGAGTCACACCCACATGCATGTTTTCTACTGAATTGTCCCAGACTCTGGCCCAGCACTGTTCCTCCACACCCAGTCCCAGTCACATCCACACACTCTATAGGTGAATTTGTCTTAGTTCCCTTGCCCCATAGTGCCTTTCTATGCTCAGACTCAGCTGGTAGCCATATTCTCACACTCTCAGCTACCCTAGTCTATCTAATAAAAAATTCAACATTGAGTATCTGAAAGACTGACCTACAAACTTTTTGTGCCTGGTCTGAAATCAACTAACTTTGGGAAATATAAAGCAGAACAAAACTTCCATTCAAAACAGCCAGATCAGAATCTTGTAACAGACCAATGAAATGAAGGCACATGGCCAGGTCCCATCACAAAAGTGCCAACAATAACTAAGGCCAAGGCAATATGTCACCCCAAAGACCTCTAGTTCTATAGAAATGTTCTGCAGTGAGAATTGTATAGGTGAACCTCATCAGTCACCACAGGTTAGTTGAATGGATTAAGAAACAAGATCCATTTTTTTGTTGTCTAAAAGAAACACATTGTTCCTTCAAGAACAAATACCACCTAAGAGAAAAAGGATGGAAAAAAGTATTTAAAATAAATGAGACCAGGAAACAAGTAAGCATTACTATCCAAATAGACTTCAAATCAAAATTAATCAGATAAGGTAAAGAAAGACATTTTCTTCTGATCAGGGGAGCCATTAATCAAGAGGACACTATGATTCTGAACATATACATATCAAACTCTGGCACACTGAATTTCTTTAAAAGCATACTACTAGACCTCAAGACACAGATTAATCCTAACTCAGTAATAACAGATTATTTCAATACTCCACTTTCTCCAATAGACAACTTATTTGGACAAAAAACAGACAGGAAAACATAAAAATTAAATGACATTATTCATCAAATGGAACTGTTTGATATCTACAGAATATTCCAACCAAATATATTCTGCTCAGCATCCCTTTGGAGTTTCTCTAGAACAGAAAACATATTGGAACTCAATGTTACCAAAATGTCCATATGACCCAATTCAATACATATATCCAACACAGCTTATCAAAAGAGGAACATTCCTCAAGTAACTGAAAATATGTGATTATAATTTATGTTGGACCACAAAAACAATCACAAATAGACAAAAACATCTTGAGGACAAACACAAAGCAAGATGCATTTACATCATCAGACTTCACAGCATAATTCAAAGATGAAGTACTCAAAACAATAGGGCATGGACACAAACACGAAGTCCAAATGCAACAGAAAACAAAGTCCAGGACTAAACCTACACATTTACAACCAGTTCATGTGGAAAATAGGGATGATACTGCATGTCGGAGAAAAGACAGACTTTCACGGTCATGCTGGGATAACTGGATGTCCACATGCAAAAGAATGAAACCAGACCTTTCCATCTCTCACATAAGTTACAAAATCAACAAAAATTAGTTGAAAACTTAAACACAAGACCCCAAACTATGAAACTAATAGAGTAATATATATGGTATGGTGGTTTGAATGAAAATGTCCCCCAAAGGCTCCAAGTATTTGGACATTTTGTCCCCTGATGGTGGCGCTGTTTTGGGTATCTTAGAAAGTGTGGCTATCCTGGAGGAAACAGGTCACTGGGGACGGGCTTCAAGTTTTCCCTGTAGCTGCAGCTGGCCTGGATTTGCTAATGGAGACCAGGCTGGCCTCAAACTCACAGGGATTTGCCTGCCTCTGCCTCCTGAGTGCTGGGATTAAAGGCATGCACCACCACACCTGGTTGAGAGTTCTTAAGCCTTACAGGATCTCCAGCATCTCTCTTGTTTCCTGTGCTTGCTTGAAGATGTGAGAGCTTAGCTTCTGCTCCTGCTCCAGCCACCTCCAACACCTCCAGCCACCATGCATCCCTGTCATGACAGACTGTAATTCCACTAGAACCATAAGCTCAAATAAACTCTTCATTTAAGTTGTTTTGGTCAGTGTTTCTATCACAACAACAGAATAGTGACTAATATAATAATTGATATTGATACTGAGAGTTGAGTGTTGGCTGTAAAGAACCTAACCATGTGGGGGCTTGAAGAAATGTGGAAGACTTTGGAAGTTGGGCTAGAAAAGTGGTTGATTGCTGTAAGCAGAGCTGTACAGGGCATTCTAGTAGGTGCCTGGAAGAAAGTAGTGCTGAGAACTATGTAGGTCCAGAGGGAAATAAGGACTTAATCAGCACTTGGGTTATTTTGGCAAAGAGTCTGGCTGGAGTCTGCCCACAGCCAAAAGGCTTGCCTGAGCCTAAGTTGAAAAGCCATGGACTAATTTCTCTGGCAGAGGAAATTTTAAGATAGCATAATATAGAAATGGTGATGTGGCTATTAATGGTGAATATTATACAGTTTTACAATTAAAAAGATCAAATGGGGCAGAAAGAAATACAAAATGTACAGGATGAATTGAAAAAGAGCACTAGGAAGATTAATGTTGGAGCCCTGGCATGTGCTAAAGAGGATCTCTTTGATAAGGAGATTAAACTGATTAAGAAGGGGCCTAAAGATTTGCACTTAAACAGTGAAGAGAGTGCCTCCAGGGCAAGGCCACACCCAGTTAAGCCTCCAACTTGTGAAAGGAAAATGCTGCAGGGACCACTGAAGAGAAAAGCTTCTAAAATGGTTAAGGCAGGCTGGAGTCCATCCCAAACTTGCAGTCAAACTTGGCAGTATTGTTCACCTGGTGTTGGCTTTATAGGCATGAACGATGGAAGAGTGAAGGGGTCATCACTCGGTGGTTTCAGAGAGCCACTGAGTCCAAGCAGCATGCATCAGGGGTTCTCCTGAATAAAGAAGGCCATGATAGGCCATTGCCTAAAGCTGTAAAGGTGAAGCCTGGTTGGCAATGGAGACCTCAAGAAGACATTCATGATGCCAGAGCTGTGAGACATCTGCCAAGAAGACCTGCATACAGTGAGTGGCCCAAGAGTGAGAGATGTATGTTGCACACAACAAAGCTGGAGAGGCTGAGCCATCTAAGCCCTTTGAAAGTAAAGTCCCAGAAGTCAGATGTGGAGCTACTGTATTTGGTGTTTGTCCTGCTGGTTTTCAGTCTTGTTTTGGTCCAGTATTTCCTTACTATGCTTCTAATCCTCTCTTTTGGAATGGTAATGTGTATTCAGTTCCACTGTATGTTGGGAGTATGTAATTTGTCTTTTGATTTTACAGGGGTTTACAGTTAAGATATTTCCCTGAGTCTCAGAAGAGACTTTGGACTGTGGACTTTTGAATAGTATTGTGACTGATAATGACTATGGGAACTTTTAAAGTTGGACTAAATGCATTTTGCATTTTATACAGTCCTGAGTCTATGGGGGCCAGGGGTTGGAATATGGTGGTTTGAATGAAAATGTCCCCCATAGGTTCCAACTATTTAGACATTTTGTCCTCAGATGGTGGCGTTGTTTTGGGAGGTCTTAGAAGGTGTGGCTATCCTAGAAGAAGCACGTCACTGGAGGTGGGCTTAGAGAGTTCTTAAGCATTAAGCCTTACTGGATCTCCAGTTGCTTTCTTGCTTCCTGTGCTTCCTTGAAGATGTGAGAGCTTAACTTCTATTGCTCCTACTCCAGCAACCTCCATCCAACTCCAGCCATCATGCCTCCCTGCCATGACAGAACGTAATTCTCCTGGAACCATAAGCTCAAATAAATTCTTCCTTTTATAAGTTGTTTTGGTCAGTGCTTCTATCATAGCAACAGAAAAGTGACTAATACATAAAGGAAATGCTTCAGTATATTAGAATGGGCATGATATTTTTTAACAAAAGAGGCAATCTATTAACCCAGCATCCTTTGTTCTAATGTTTCTAGCTGGCAGCCACCAGCTGTCAGGTGGTTCTGTCCACACCTCTCTGTCCCTGAGGTGTCAGTATGTGAGCCCCATATTGCTCCTTTTCCATCACTTTCAGCCCCTGCAGCACTTGGGGGACACTGCTGGGCCCATGCTACTGAAGTGCCTGGGCTTGACACCATTTATCTGTTGTTCCTCTTAGATTTGGTCATGGAGCAAATCCCAGCACTGCCCAGGAGGGACAGTGCTGTGCTGTGGAAGAAGCTTGTGGAGAGAAACAGTTCTCTTCATAGAGGCAGGTTCCTTATGCTTGCTCGCCTTGACTGTGTTCACCCATTCAGGGAGTTTTGAGGAAAGCTTCCAGAGCTCTGTCAAACTCCTGCAGGTTTGCATCTCTTTCAGTATTCCCAGCCATCCTGTGGCTTCCAAGCAGATGAGATCACAGGGGCAGAGGGCAAAAAAAGCAGCAAAACCCCCCAAAACAAACAAACAAACCAGAAAAATACATGGGATTATATCACACTAAAAATTTCTTCACAGAAAATGAAGATACAATCTACAGAATTAAAGAAAATATTTGCCAACTATACATCTAGCACAAGGTTCATGTTCAGAATGTATAAGGAACATAAAAGCTAAACAGCCAAGTAGAAAGCCAAATAACCTGTGAAAATAGGAAATAAGCCTCAATAGACATTTCTAAAAGTAAGATGCATAGTTTTCTGATTAATGTAACCAAATACATGAGAAAGGCAACTTAGGAAGGTTTATTTTGGCTCACAGCTCAGAAAAAAGCAATCTATGATGATGGGCAAGGCATGGTGGTGGGAACCTGATGTAGCTGCTGGTATTGTATCTATAGTCAGGAAGCAGAGCGATGAATGCTGGTGTTCAGTTTGCTTTCTCCTTTGTCCCTCTTATTTAGTCTGGGACCACAGCCCACGTGGTGGTACCGCCTGTGTTCCAACAGATTTTCTTCCCTCAGTTAATAACAACCTCTCTGGAAATGTACTCACAAACATATCCAGAGGTGTGTTTCTTAGGTGATTCCAAATCAGTCAAGTTGACAAGCAATAGTAACCATCACAGATGCCAAACAGGTGTATGAAAACTTACTCAATCCCAGTAATTGTCATAAAAATTGAATGACATATCCTATAACTACTAGATTACAGACCCTCTAGCTTCAACTCACCTAAAAACAAGTTGATAAAGCAACACCAGCTGAGATCTCACAGGCTTCCCTCCCTTGTACTGTAATGTAACCCAGACCATTCTGATGCCCAGACCCAAGGGTAAACCTACTTTTAAAAATTAATTTCTTTTTTATGTGTATGAGTGTTTTTCCTGCATTTTTGTAAGTTACTCATTGCATGTAATGCCCATGGAAGCAAGAAAAAGAGGGCATCAGATCCCCTGGAACTTGAACTATAAACAGTTTTCAGCTGCCATGTGGGTGCTGGAAACAAAACCTAGGTCCTCTGCAAGAGCAACTAGTACTCTTAACCACTGAATCATCTCTTCAGCCCTGAGGATAATTTTGCTTTTAACTAGTGCATGAGGCATGTGGGCTAGATCATGTGGCATGAATCAATCTCTCTCTCTCTCTCTCTCTCTCTCTCTCTCTCTCTCTCTCTCCCCTTTCTCACTCTGTCTCTCTCTTTCCTTTAGGGCCCCTCAAGGCTGTCTGTGGCCTGATACTAACAGCCCTCTAATAAAGCATGCCTGAAAAGGATTCATCTCAGCTTCCTTTCTGTCAAACCTATAACACCTATAACACCTTTTGTTATTTATTATAGCTACTCCCAAAACACTAAAGATAGAAAGTGCTGGCAAGAATATGGGGAAAAACAACCCCTGTGGAAATCTAAGTTAGGGCAGCCATTATGGTAAATAGTCTGTAGGTTTGCCAAGTATGGTGGCATATGCCTTTAATCCCAGAACGTGACAGGCAGGGGCATGAGGATCCCTGAGTTCAAGACCAGTCTGACCTACATAGTGAGTATCAGACCAGCCAGGGCTACATAGTGAGACCCTGTCTGAGAAGCACAAACAAAGCAAAACAAGAAACAGTCTGTGGGTTTGTTAAAAATTTTAAACTTAAACTGTCATATGATCTAATCATCCCACTCCCAAGTATAGTATATATAAAGGGATGAAAGAAACATGTTAAACAACTCTAAATTTTCACATTCACTGTGTTACTATATACAATAATCAAGAAACAGAAATCACCTAATATTCATTAACTAATGAGTGTGATGCATATGCACAATGCAATAATACTTAACCATAAATTTGAAACCTTGTCACTTTTCAAAAGCAGATGGATCTAAAATCATTATGTTAAGCAAAATAAGGAGGTACAGACAGGTACCTAATGATCTCACTCAAATGTGAACTCTAAAAATTTGATCTCAGGGATGCAGGATATATAGTGCTGGCTGTAACAGGTCATAGGGAGGGGGAGGAATAGGGAGGTCGATTAATGAGCATACATTAGATTTGGATCAAAACAAGTAGTTCTAGTTTTCTAACACACAGTAGGTGACTATAGAAAGAAGTAATGGCCTTTGCATTTGCGTTCCCAAAATCTAAAATATTTTGAATATTTTCACCACAAAAATTGAAAGATGAAGAGAAAGGCATATACAATTGAGTTTAAGCACTACGTGATGTGCACATGGTTGAAACAGCTCAGGGTACTCATGAATACAGATATTTTTATGATCTCATGTATCAATTCTAATAAACTTATTTGAAAATGCTCCAAAGTCAATATTTTTGCTTTACATAGACTTAAATACAATGTTATTTCTACTGTCTCAGATCATATTTCAACCTATCTTCATACATGGTGCAATTATGAAAGTCCTGGATCTGTCAGCATAGCAGATGACTTTCAGGGAGACATTTAGCTTCAGAGGAATATGATTTCCTCATTTCTAAGGAAATTGAATGTTATGCTCAATGAGACATCACTTATTAAAATTTTATGATTTTACCTTACCAGTTTTCTAAAACAGAGACAGTGCAACCATGTATTTTAAGACAGCAGGAGGGTAATGCCTAGTGTGAAAAATGATGACCACTTGGCAGTTTTTTGTAAAAAATACATTTCTTCTGCTGCATGGACTAACTGATGTCATTGGTACAGTTCTGCTGTGCACACCAGGGAAACCAGTAACAATCATGGAATTTGGCTTCATAATTCATGGATCTTGTGGTGCAGAATCATAGGCCTAGGAACTTAGGAAGCTGAGGTAAGAGGATTGCAATGTCATGGCCCACCTGTGCTAGAATGAATTCAAGGTCAACCCGGGTGCTTAGTGAGATCCAGTCACAAAACAGAAAGTGTCAAGAGGGCTGGAGACATGCCTAGAGTAAAGAGCGCTTCCTAACAGGCATCAGACCCTAGGCTCAGTCTCTAGCACTGAGGAAAGCAATGGAAAAATCATAATTTATAACTTCCCTCAGTCATAAAAAGTAGAAGATGCAAATTCAATTAGGACAAATGGGAAATCAATGTTACACCTATATTTTAGCATGTCATCATTAAAAGCTGAATTTGTGCCTGGTACAGTGGCCCTGGTCTGGGGGTGTAATCTTACTCACCCAAGAAGGTGAGGTGAAATGAATGTGTGAGCCCATGTGTCTGATATGATCCTAAGCAACAAGGTGAAATCTTGTCTCAAATAAAAACAAAAATCAGACTCTTGACATCAAAGACTATCTTCCACACTAAGAGAAAAGGATTTCAGCATCAATGCATGGCACTGGGTGTCAGACTTAAGCCTAATTAGCAGAGCCAATTCTACTATTCTCTCTTTTTCTCCTTATAAAAGGGTAACTCAGTTGAAAGCTCTTAAAGTGTGACAGGAAAGATGATCAAGTGGTCAGTACCAGCTTGATTTGTCCTTGTTCTGCAACTCAGGTATTGTAATGTGTTCAGCAATAGGGTCTTACCATCAAATTCTGTGGTGGGGGTAGGGGGCAAAGTATAATGGCATATAATGGCCTGTATTGTTTGAAGATCTGTAGGACAGGGAGTGCATGCCTGGCATTGGTCTTTACATTTGCTAGCCCAAATTACTATCTACCACATATTATATAATTAATATCTTTAGGGTGTGTGAACCCTTGTTATTGGGTAACTACATTTAAATTCTTTTTTATTGTATATGGACATATTTAAAGATCAAAGTTATTGCCCCTCTTATTTTTTCTGCCCTACCAGCTGTTCTCCACCCCCATTAAACCCATTCTATTCATTATTCCCCTTTCCCAATTAGACTCAACAGGACTTTCAAAAAAACAAATAATAAGAGAGGATATAAAGTCAGGGAGAGGAGTAAGCTGGGAGTGGAAGGGGGGATTAAATATGATCAAAATACATTGTATGAAATTCTCAAATCAATAAAAATATTTTCCCAACAGATGACCAAATAAAAGAAAATTGGTGTTTATGATTTTTTAGATTTTCTCTTTTCTCATTTTCTTTGTTCAATTAACTATGAAATATTGTTTCAGAAATTCTTTTCATTATTTTTTATCTACCAATGTGAAGCAGAGAAGAGCAAAAGACTGGAAAAATTCTAATAATGCCTGTGTCCTTTCCTCCTTTGCTTTCTGTGTATATGACCTTTTCCTTAATCAGCATGAGATCAATCATTTTTATAGTTGGTGGATTATGGGGAGAAATTGGGATTTATTCCTGCAAAAATGAAAAGAGAAGGAAATAATTCATACTAAGCTTTAGACACCCAAAATTGGATTTTCAAAACTTCAGCAAAAAAAAAAAAAAAAAAAAGCTTGGGTTTCTTGGTTATGTGAACATAGCTTCTTATTTATCATATCAAGATGTAGCTTTAGAACACAGGCACTTATGTAAAGGAGGTTATGGTCAGAGAAAAATAAAATCATAATCGCAGTGGAAGGAGGAAATAAAAGCCTTGATTGTTAGGATTTGATGATGATTTGGACAAAAGGTCTCTATCTCATCATCATTATTATTAACATATATTAATAATGTAAATTAGTGGATTCCATTATAGTATTTCTGTACATGCACTCACTGTGCATTGACTATGCCCATCCAACTTTTCTTCTACCACCTCCCCCGCAGTGTACTTAGGAGTCAAAAGACTTTTGCAGGGGAAGGGTGATGTTTCCCCAGAGTCTAGGTGGAGCAGTCCCAGTAACCACCCCCTGGGGAGCTCTCCACCGTATCCTTGTGACAACACAGACCCTACTGTGAAGGCAGTTTTAGACTCCCATTAGGCATGCACAAGGAATATAATACTAGCAGTACCTCAAAAATATGTGGTGTCAGAACTCCTTGGTAAAAATTATAAGTGAAAAGTAAACATGAAAATGAACATATTTAAAATAGAAAAATAATACTCATAAAAAACTATTTCAAAGGCTGTAAAGTGTTCCAGGAAAATCAAAGGGAGGAGAAGATAACAATTGTGTGTCTGACTCTCTCTAAGCTGCTGATTACGTACACAGTTGCTCTTTCCACTAGGTTAGGTAACATCTCTCAATGAGTAGATTGAAAAGTCACTATCTTTCCTCTGACATTGTTAATAGAATTTTTTGAAAGCTATCAATTTAAAATTAATTTCTTAAAACATATTATCAACAGAAAGAACCTAATTTCAGCTTCCCAGTATCTTATTCCAAACGCACACACTCTTTTACCACTGTTATCAAATCTAGAAAGTCTTCTGTGAAGATTCTGCCATGCGTGAGCTTTAAAATTTCAAGTCATTTCAAGTCTTCTCAAACACTCATTAAACTAACTGCATTATTGTTAGGAAACTTTCAGGACCGCCAGCAATAATTTACACAGACGTGATGGCAAATCACAAAAATATTCTACTATAACCATACTATCTATCTTTCTACATCTATCTATCATCTATCTATCTATCTATCTATCTATCCATATTTAGATTCCCTTCCCATATCTGCATCCCCTTCTCACCACTCATGAAAATTTTTGCATATCTGTATCATCTATCTATCATCTGTCTATCTATCATCTATCTATCATCTATCTATCATGTATCTATCTATCACCTATCTTTCTATTTATCTATAATCTATCTATCTATCTATCTATCTATCTATCTATCTGTCTGTCTATCTATCTAATCTTCTACATATTCACTGTTAATATCCCTCTAAGTTGATTCCAAAACTTGTGGCCAAGCCAACACTACCAAAAAAGAGGGAGACTGTGATAGGGGGAAATTGAAGTAGATCTAGCCAATGGTTTTCATCAGTGTGGGTAATATATTTATATTTTAATTTTGCAAAATGTCTGTAAATGAATCACTTGAAAATGGATTCCAGCATCAAATAAAAATATCTGTCTCTTGAGGCATTTTGAACTTTAAGGTTTGTGACTTTCCCGGTCCACTGCAGATCTGACTGGGAAGACCTGCTCTGCAGCTATTTTTTCTGAACTGAAAGAGAGGGCAGGCTCATAAGACTCTGGGAACTAAAGAAACTTAAAAGACTTAGAAATCTCCAAAATTTGCAAGACTCCCAAGGCCTCCATGAGTTTTGTAAAAGCAGTAAACAACTGCTAGAGAAGAGAACACTTTGGTGAAGCTACCTATAAATTGGAGAGAAATCTTGGGGGATATGTTTTCTCTGGGTCATTACCTTTGTTTCTTTAAGTAACTTCTTACCATGCTCCTGTGAGTTACTTCTCACCCACACTCCCACGAGTGACCTCTCACCTATATTCCCATAAACTATCTCAATACACTCATTGTGCCACCAAGCTGGATTTTGTTGGAATCATTTCTTCCATGTGGGATCAGTTCCTTCTCTGGGCTAAATGGATTATTTTTTCACATTTTCCTAAGAGGAGCCACGCAACAAGCTTCCAATTTTGGTGAGATTCAGGAAAATGGAGATCTAAGAAAAATTACGGATGTAAAAGTATGTGCAAGTTTAAAACACTTTTAATTAATTCTAACAGAACAATGTCGTATTCAAATAGATTTGCTCTTTTCTATAGGCCTTCAGCACTGTCCTCTTTCCAGATGCTCTGGAGGTGAATTCCACATGTATAATTTGAAATCAAAGGGTATATTTTCATTGTGTTTCTAAATATAATATGAATACACATTGAACAGCATTATAGAGGCTTTACAAGTTGATTCAGTCAGGGGTTACTCAACACTAGGGATACACCATGAGAAAGTTCGTTAATCAGTCACAACTATTGGGTAAGCAATTCCACAGTCTATATCTATGATCCTCAGTGGGTGCATATAATCAGAGAAATAGTATCAGAATATCTGTTTCTAAGTAGTGTTTTCTAGACCTGACAGGGGCATCACATTCATAAAATCTCACTAATAACAGTTGCTTAAACAATGCCTGAAAAATAACAATACCAGTGGCATGCCAATGTGAAGGGGGGAAATTTCATAGGGACCCACCTCTAGATAGAGAGCTATAGGCAATCAATGACTGCTGAGGAAGAGAGAATCAGTTTTCTCCAGGGACAAGCTCCCTAATATGTTATCCAATCCCAAATAGTCATCCCTAAACACATGTACATGTAAGCATCGCTAACAGATACAGATTATATAGATGACATAGATATAGATATATATAACATATATGTGTGTATATATAAGTTTATATAATCTCTATACATAAATGTATATATACATACATGTATATGTAATAATAATAAATTCTCCAACATTGAGAGGGAGCGAGGGTATGGATGAGTTAGAAGGGGAAGAGGAGGGATGGTAACAATGTCAGTAAAGTACACATGCATAAAATTCTAGAAAAAAAATTTTAATTGTTAAAAACTTGTCTCAAAAAAGATTAAAAAAAAGTTGGGATGTCATTACTGGCTTGTAAACTTAAATGGTGTAACTCTCTCTTATCTAGAGATGTAGGGAGCACATATGTCTGAGGCTGTTGTGGTACTGTGTGATGTTACATTGCTGTGATGCTTGAACAAAGACAGCCTAATTCTTAGCATTTATTTTTAGCCAAGAGGAGACTGGAACTGCTCTGATCACCTATATATTCAGGTTACTCACAGGTCCATCCTACAAAACAAGGCTTGTTCTTTCTCTTATTGAAAGAGTATAACCAACAAGAAACTGGAAAATAAAAATAGAAATTTATCTCATCAGATGTTTTGTCCTTTTTGACCTCTACTGACTTAGATCAACACACAGAACCACAGATTTAAATATCTCACTCTCATCTATTGCTGTCAACACAAATGGGACAATATCTCCTTGATTTCAATTAGATAATGCTGTCTGCAGTTCTTGATTGATACGTAGAGTATCCACGTTTACACTGATATAGTTTCTTAGATCAAGGAAAAAGAAAAGCCATGCACACTATGTTTAGGTTATAAGTGGAGCTCAAGGTGCAGTGAGCTTGTTTACATTATAAACAAGCTATGAAGCCAATATAATTTTAACTCTTTGGTGGCAAGGTTAAGTAAAAGTCATTTGCCCCGAATTTGTCCATAACTGTACAAGTCATTACCACAGGAGGCTGCTGCTGACTTATAAATAGGAGCACATACTAAAATCATAAAAAGCATAGGCTAGTCAATATGTGTTGGTAATATGTGTTTAGCACAATTGTAAAATATGCATTGTATATAACCATATTGCTATAATTTTGAGAACCAGAAATTCAGTGGGCTGGTTTTGCTCAGTCATTATCACAAAGCCTGAGAAATGAGTTTCAGTGTGACATTACAGTGGTGTGGCATCATTAAGAATTTTTCAACTCTGTTATAGTCTTACAGTAATGGTTGTATATGCTGTTTGTCATTGAATGAAATGTTTACTATCTTTAGAAGATATCCTAATGTCTAATTGCATTGTTTGGGTTTTTAAAGTTTCAGATTCCTTCATATTTTCTCATTATTATGCATGAAGAATGAAAGTGTGGTGGTTTGAATGAGAATGACCCCCATAGGTTCTATTTGAATACTTGGCACTAATTAGTAGTGATGCCTGTAGAGGTTTAGGAAGTCTGGACTTACTGGAAGAATCACATCATTGGATCTAGGCTTCGAGAGTTCAAAACCTTGCCTATTATTCTAGTTTTTCTCTCTGCTTCCTATATCTGCTTGAAGATGTGAGATTTCAACTTTCTGTCCTAGCTGTCTCCTGCCATGGCTCCCCTGCCACTACGGACTTTTATCCCTCTGGATCTATAAACCCAATAAACTCTGCCTTCTCTAAACTACCTTGGTTATGGCGTTTTTATTTTTTGTCACAACAGTAGAAAAGTAACTAATAAAAATGTTGGTATCACAGAATGAGTTGTTGCTGTGAGGAACCTGCCCATGTTAGGTTTTTAAGGACTATAGAAGACTTTGGAAATTTGGACTACAAAAGTGGCTGAATGCTGTAAAACACAACTTAATGTACAATTCTAATAGGAGCTGGGAAGAAAATAGTGCTGAGAGTAATAGCATTCCAGGTATGTGTTTATATTCAAAGCTATAAACAGAAACTGGGATATTTTTGCAAGAAATCTAGTGGTCTTCTGCCTGCAGCCTAAGCCCTTGCCTGAAGCCAAACTGAAAAGAGATGGACTGATTTTTGGGGGGAAAGAATTTCCAAGGCAGCCTAATGCTGAATTGGTGGTGTGATTATTAGTGGTAAATATTATGCAGATCTACATTGAAAAAATGCAAGTAGGGCAGAAAGAATTACAAAATTTATTGTTTGGAATGAGAAAGAAGACTAGAGAGTTTAATGTGCCAGCCAAGGTGTATCCTGGAAAAGACTCCCACCGTGTTAAGGAGATCAGAGTCATTAAAGAGAAGTCTTGAGAGTTTCACTTTAGCAATTAAAAGAGTACTCCACAGGCAAGACACCACCCAGCTAAGCCTCCACCTTGTAAAAGGAAAAGGCCTAAGGAGTTTTCTGCTCCTAGAAAACTGCCACATGCAAAACCTGCTGATAGTGTGGACAAAGAGAGATAAGGATGGTCCCAAGCTGGCAGCTGAACATGACAGTGTCTTTCTTCACATGGTTCTGGTTTCATAGGGATCAAAGAAGTGAGAGTAGAGGGGATCATGGGTTTTTTCCTCCACAACTTCAGAGCCGCAGAGGCCAGGTGCTGTGCAGCAAGAGTGCCCCTATGAGAAGAAGGCCCTGAGAGGCTACTGTGTGAAGCTCTACTGGTGAGGCCTGGTTGGCAATGGAGACCCCAAAATGTTAGAGATGCCATAGCCGTAAGACATTTGCCAAGGAGAGCTATATACAGGGAGTAGTGCCAGTCTAAGAGAGAAATGTACATTTCATGCAGCAAAGTTGGACGAGCTGAGTCATCTAATCCCTTTGAAAGTAAAGTCCCAGACCTAGGACATGGAGCTAGAGGACTTGTAATTTGCCCTGATGCCTTTAAGTCTTGCTTTACAGCATTTCCTCACTAGGCCCCCATTACTCTTTTTTAGAATGGGAATACATAGTCAGTTTCATTATATTGTCTTTTGATTTTATGGATATTTATAGCTAAGTGATTGCCTTGAGTTTCAGAAGAGATTTTAGACACTGGACTTTGGAACAGTATTGAGACTGTAGGACTATGAGAGTCTAAATGTTTGATTAAATGCAGTTTACATTATGGTATGGTCATGAGCTTATGGGAGCCAGAGGCTGGAATGTAGGGGCTTGAGTGAGAATATCTCCCACAGCCTCCAAGTATTTGAATACTGGCCACAATAAACTCTTCTATAAATTGCCTTGGTCATGGTTTTTTATCTTAGCATCAGAAAAGTAATTAATACAAAAGCCTTTACACTATTTAATCAGAATTTCTTCATAGTATTTTAATGTTTTTTTCCAAAAGCTAATACTCACTAACACATCAGAAGTGTGATGATATGAATTGATTCATAAGTTTCCAGATACAGCAAGTATAATTTTTCATTGCCTTCGTGTATTAGTTAGATTCCCTATTTTTGTGATAATCCACTCTGACCAAAGCTAACTTGTGGAAGAAAAGGTTTACTTCAACTTACAATACAGTCCTTCAGTGAGAGAAGCCAGGGGGGAGCGCAAGCAGGAACCTGGAAAAAGAGGATGAAGCACAGACCATGGAAGAATGCTGTTTATTGAGTTGCTCTTCTTGTTTGCACTCAGTCTTTCTTATACCGCACAGGACCACCTGCCAAGGGCAGCACTACCCATGGTGGACACCTCCCACATCACTAAGTGCCTTACAGACATACCCACAGGCCAATCCAATAGAGGAAATTGCCCAACTGCAATTTGTTTTTCCTAGATGTGTCAGCTTAACAACTGAAGCCATCCAGCACAGCTTTGAAAGCGCAGTCTTCTTTCTCCTCAAGTTCATGACAGATATGAAGTAACCGCACAATGTATAATGAAGTATTTGTCTAATATTTGTTTTCACTACTAGATAGATTTGTACCTGTGGAGTTGAAATGAAAGTTAGAGACCAAAATACAAAGGTGAGTTAGTAAAATGACACTGATTACTGTTGGTAAACCTTCAAATTGCATTTTTGACTTGAGATAGTCCCTTCACTGCTAATGTACAAAACCAATAGGAAAACAGAGATGAAACTCATGCTTTGTAGTATAAATCTAGCCAAGAACCTGTGGGTGGAGAAGTCATAGACTCTATAGAAGAACTACTGCTATTTTCCTAAATCAGTGTATTTTCCAACTGTATTGTAAATACTCATACTACAGATAAATATAGTTTACACCTAATATCAAAGAAGTTTCTTTTTGCAGGAGACATAGGCTACTACAGAGATGCACAACTGCCTAAATGCAGAGAATAAGTGACTGCAGTGTTCACAGCTCCAATTGGTACATTTACGATGCAAACTCTACACTCAAGGCTCAGGAGACACTGAATGAGGGAACAGAAAGATTGTAAGAACCATAGAACCAAGAGGCCTTCTGCTAGATAGTGTCTTTGAGATATGACAGGGAAGTTGAACCCATGAAATCTCAATAGTATGTTTGCCTAAAGAAGATCTGCATAAAGACAACACTAGTAGACATGCCAAAGCGGATGGGGGAAATTTCACAAGCACCCACCTCTTGATGAAGAGCTATTGGCATTTAATGGCTAAGGAAGGGAGAATCATTTTTCTCCAGGGATGAGCTCCTTGATAAGTTCCTTGATAAGTTCCTTGATAAGTTCCAATCCCAAGTGGTCAGCCATAAACACATGTACCTATAAGTAACACTAAGTGGACTCAGTAGATTTTATATACACATATATATATTATGTATATATATATAATATATGTAACAATAATAATTATAGAAAAAAAAGTCCTGAATTCAAGAAGCAGTAGGAGGAGACAAGGGTAAAGGGGGAGTAGAAATGATGTAAATATAGTGTTCTCATGTGTGAAATTCTCCCCCAAAATTTATTATATATCATTATATTTTAATTAAAAATATAGAAGAAAAATTCTTTGAACTTAAAGAGAAGGAAGAAAGAGAAAGCCTCGGCTGTAAGGTAGACATCAAGTTGAAATAGGAGGAGTGTAAGCGGGAACTTACAATGTACAGCATAGGCTGGAATAAGTGGCTCCTGGGAGGTGGTTTTGTGTTGCACCCTTTAAGACTATGGACACTTGACTGTGTAATGAAGGAAAGAATTCAGGACAGTTATGTCTTGATATTCCTTCACCAATATCATAACTAGAACAGAAAACCCAGTTCAAGTAGTCAATGTATTTATATATTAAAAGTAAGAGCAAGAGAATTTTTAAATGAACTCTAATTTGACTTGATATTATATGGCTAACAATCTTCAAAAACTGAACAGAAAAACATTTTCCAAACACTTATCTTCAGTAGGCTGTTTCATATGTGTTATCTAATAGAAACTTCACAGGCATACTATGACTCATTATAGGCTTTACAGATTGGAGGAAAGACTTTAAAAGTGTGAGCTTGAAGTTAAATAAGCATATTCAGGGTCAGTTAGAATTTGAACTCAGGTCAATCATATTTCTTTGCTAAAAATATACAATTTTGAACAAAATTTCAGGTAGACTATGTCTATAGTCAAGTTCCTAGTACTTGCCTTTGTGGTCCTTTCAATGCATTGTCCTATAAACTTCAGAGATCCATAATAATAAGTTGCACTTTTAATTATTTTCACATTTGCATTTTTACTACACAACCTCCAATGCAAAAGAAAATTTAACTAGGGAAAAGCATTTTGTATACAAAGCTGTGTCCCAAATTTCCAATTATTCTGATGTGGTATGCACTCTGTCTTCAGAACAATCAATTAGGTTCTTGCTTCCTGGTGTGAATATCTGAATACAAATTAAAAATGAGACACGTGCACACAGCATCTGAATATAGATCAAAATAATTACCCAAGCTAGTTCATAATGCTTGGATTAGGCATGGTCATAATCAGGAGAGAATCACATTAACTATGGCAAATACCTGTATCATTTTGGAAAGACCATAATTTATAAAATAGAAAAGATTTCAGAGATAGCTTAAAGTTCTCAGGCAAATAATGTATCTTTAAAGTTTAGGAATTAAGAAAGCTTCACAAGATGTTTGCTATCATGATCTACTTCTTTAATCAGTGGCAAAAACCGTATTTACAGGAAGAGAAATAAGAATGATAGACAGGGGGGCATAAAGCACCGAAACTAATGGCATGGAATCATCACAACAAAGTTACTTTCCCCCAGTGTACTAGATGGGGAAGAGCATCACTAAGTAAAATCTAAAACAGACACAACTGTAGAACGTAACTGAGAAGCTAAGGATTCAAATAGAATTCATTTAGAGTGGATGCTACTAATTAAACAGTACCAGGTGTGGGAAATGTACACTCAAGTTGTTAGGCAGAGATGTCCTGGAGACTCCCAAAACGATACAAGCTATTGCCATTATTCTTGATTGCCCACCAGAATTTGATGACAAGCCCCTATTGCTGCAGACACCATGCACATTGGTCACAGCTAGGGAGAAATCAAAGTAGTTCTGACCAGGAAGCTTCCTTATATTGCAGGCTGCTAGAGGGGAAAGTCATCAACAGTCTTAACAAGCCATGAACCTGGTGAGCAGTGATAATGTCTGGCTTGGTGCCCATGTTACCCATGGATGCAATACTGTCATCAGTGTTATGGAGGTAACTAACTGCTTCCTGTTTGGATTTAAGGACCACTCCACAGGAGTAAACACAAACCCAGCAAAAAAACCATGTTGGGGAACTCATAGGCCCCAGAGGTGAACCTACTAATATTTTTCTAAATGGACATTGTACCAAGTGGCCCTCTAAATTTGCATCTCTCTACCCTTAGAAAATGTAGCTCACAGACCTCATCAGAGAAGTTTCTTTGTGCAGTGAATGGTTGTTAACAAATATGCTATCAACTGGTAAAAGTGAAGAAAATAGTTTTCAGTGGGCTTCCCAACCACAAATAGGAAATCTATATCACATATACATACCCCAAGGCTCAGGGAATATCTTGGAAGAGTAGAAAGATTATATAATATTTGATTCCCAGTGCCTCAAGGAAAAGAAAAGATGAGCAACCAAAGAGGCTTGGTTATCAATGATGTTCTCAAGCTCTCACAGCAATACAGAAATCTCAACTCAGAAAGCTGCTCTTCCAGAAATAAAGCTCTATTTGTTGACTCATCAAGTTATGCTCCAGTCCTTTGAACTCAAATGTATCCTAACTGGTAGAACTTGTGACTGAAGGAAATCCTTTCAGCAGGAATTTTGTATTGATCTGAAGTCCTCTATCCAATACAGGGGAGCAGAACTCAGGGTAACAGAAGGGAAAACTAACCCTTAATTCCCAATGCCGTTAGCTTTCCATGGCTCCTAAAGCTTAGAATTCTGCTTAATCAAACTCACTTTTAGAAGTACTAAATGAGCCTTTAGGAGCATTTGTAACAACTTTCTTACAAGTCCATCCAAATTGTTCTACCCATCTTTTTTTGGAGTTGAATAGTTTTTCCAATTATAGTGCATCATGGAAGTTATAATTCATCACTGAACATTATCATCACTCTGCAGAACCATGATCAGAAGGAGCGAAAATGTACTGAGGAGAAGCTGTGTGAGCTAAGAATACTGACGGTGTTGCAAGGATGAAGTAGTCTTTTATTATAAAGATATTGGCTAGGAGACAGGAGAACATGTCAGATATTTATTTGGAATTGATAAGCACAGCAGAAATTAATGGAGAGCTCTGGAAAATTTCTGTTTCTACTGAAACATAATCACCTTAAGTCCTGGTTCATGACTACTGTGAAGAGCCAACATGTGGCATAATTTAGGCAAAGAAATCAACAACTTAGGGGAAACAACTCATAGGTAGGCATATCACTTATCTGGCTACTGAGGCAGAAGGTTACATTCCTGTTAGTGGCTGAAAGCAAGGTTGATAGAGGAAAATTCTAGGGGGACTCAGAGTGTATCTTGTCCTTTCTTCACTGGTGGGAAAGAATGGGACCACAAGAAAGCTGTGGATTGTGATGAGTGTAGTCAAAATGAGGAGGCACTGGTTGTAATGTCAGCAACAACAAACTGGGGTCTCAAATTTCAGCTTTAGGGAATGGTAGCGCTAGAGACATTTGCTTATGACTTAGAAATCATGGCATGAAATTCAAAGGTGCTTCCTAAAACATCATTTAATTTGTATTATCTGAGAAAGTGCACTGACTGAACTGGTGGAAGTGAGTTGTGCTCCCATCACACTGAGGAGGTGTGTTACACAGGCATAGAAGTATGAATAGTTCAATCTGGCTTCTGGATTCACCATAGACCTCTGAGATTTTGTGTGATTTTGGTCTCTTGTAAACTGTAATAAAAATATCAATCAAAATGGCTCATCAGCTAAGAGCACTGACTGTTTTTGCAGGGGACCTGTGTTCAGTTCCCAGAACCCATATGGCAGTTAACAACTGTTCATAACTTCAGTTCCAGGGGATCTGATACCCCCTTCTGATCTCCATGGGGACTAAACGCACATGGTATATTTATATATATGTAGGGAAAACATACACATAAAATAATAAAATGTTTTAAAAAAATTTTAAAGTTACGGAAATAAAGATAAATATATAAGATACTTAGGAACATTATAGAACTATAAATTAATTTAATTTTTAACTGAAGTAGTCATATTTGATTTCCTTCCTTATAATGAGACTACAGGTGATGATAAAACTATAAAATAAAGAACCTTATGTAACAGCTACTGTAATTGTTTAAATGTGTTCCATGGTACTTTAAAAAAAGCTAAAAGTATAAAATCAGGACCCTCTCATCTCCCCCGCAGGACTCCCCTCCTAGCCTGGGTCCTGTACCGTTCCTTGTCTTGGGACCCCAGATACCAGGGGAACCACTACTGCTTCCTGATCCTTTTCATCAGACCAATGTATTGCCTTCTCAGGTCCCCGGAAGCACTGCTTCTGTGCCTGGCCCCGCCCTCAACTCCCTCTGCTTCCCTGGGCCTGCAGGACCTGCAGGTCTCACTCCAACCAGCAGGTCCCTCTCCAGGGTAAGTCCATCACCTTCCATGCCTTGACTCCCCCAGCCTCATTCACCCTCCCACCTCCCCCACCGGTCTCTCCTCCTAGCCTGGGTCCTGTCCCATTCCTTGTCATGGGGCCCCAGACACCTGCGGAACCACTACTGGTTCCTGATCCTTTTCACCCAGATCAACTCAGTGCCTTCTCTGGCCCCCAGAAGCACTACTTCTGGGCCTGGCCCCACTCTTACCTCCCCCTGCTTTCCTGGGCCTGCACAACCTGCAAGCCTCTTTCCAGGACGCAGGGGCTGACCTTTCCTCTTCCTGATCCTTTGTATCCAGACCAAACCAGATCCTCAGTGCAGTCCCCAGGAGCACTTGGGGCTGCTACCCACCCCCATCTGACTTTGCATCTAAGGGTGGCACAGCCACCAGCTACCCTAGACCAGCATCTTTCCTGGTCCCAGCTCCCAGGCTAGTCCAACCTCCAAATTCCTGAGGACAAAATCTTTCCTGGAGGGATCCAGACCTTAGGAGAAAGCCTGAGAGCATCTGATCCTCATCTGACTTGGGCCTCTGTGGGAACTCCTGAAGACAAAAGCAATCTGGCCACTCCAATATAAAATCAAAAGAGAGAACCAGAAGCATAGACAAACCAAAAAGTAAACCACAAAGCCATATAAAGTTCACAAAATAAAGCAGATATAAATTTGAAGGCTTGAGTCTCACAAAAGAATGAGAAACTACAAAAGAAATCCACATGTCAAAAACACAGAAAAACATAATAACAAGAAAAAACAAAATAACATATCCCCACTAAATACCAATAGTCTTCTTGAGGAGTCCAGTCAGAACCCCCTAGAGATAACGCATGACATGGAAATCAAAAGAATGATTATAAACATGATAAAAGAATTCAGTGAATTTAAAGAACACACAAACAAAGAAATCAAAGAACTGAAGGAAGATAGAGATAAACTTCTGAATGAATTCAGAAAAGAGTTAGAAATATTGAAGAATACTCAGGCTGAAATGAAGAAGGAAGTGAAACACTCAGTAAGCCAATTAGAAATGACAGGAGAAAGCCTCACCAACAGGGTAAATGAAATGGAAAACAGAATATCAAGACCGGAAGATAAAGTGATAAACTAGGCCACTCAAGCAAAGATATGAAAAATTTAAGAAATCACAAGAATGGAATATGCAGGAATTGTGCGACACCATAAAAAGACCAAACATATGAATCATAGGCAGAGAGGAAGGAGAAGAAACCCAAGATAATGGCATGGACCAGATCTTCAACAGAATTGTGGAAAAAAATTTCCCAAAATTAAGAAAGACATATAGAACACCAAACAGACAGGACCAGAAAAGAAACTTTCCATGGCACATCATAGTAAAAACACTAAACATACAAAACAAAGAGACAATACTGAAAGCTGAAAAAGAGAAACCACAAGTCACACATAAAGAAAAACCCATTAAGATTACAGCTTACTTTTCAGTGCAAACTATGAAAGCCAGAGGAGCCTGGACCAAATCATTCCCAGTTTTAAATGATCACAGATGCCAACCCAGATTACTACACCCAGCCAAAATGTTTATTAGAGTTGAAGGGGAAAGAAAAATCTTCCATGGCATAAATAGGCTGAAGGTATCTATGTCCACAAAACAAGCCCTTCAGAGGCTTCTGGAAGCAATACAAAGAGCTGAAGAAAGGTATGACTATACCCGTGGTGTTGCGGAAAGAAATCCAATGAAGGTATAACTGTGGAAAAGTACAGCTATATCAAGAATGTAAATGGAAAAAAATGACAGGATTCAATACTCATCATTCATTAATAACTTTAAATATTAATGGACTGAACTCCCCAGTCAAAAGACACAGACTAGGTGAATGGATTAAGACACAAAACCCATCTTTTTACTGTTTGCAAGGAACTCATCTACTTTCAAGGACAGACACTATTTCAAAGTGAAAGGATGGAAAAAAAATATACCAAGCAAATGGCACTAAGAAAAAAGAAGGCATTGCAATTCTAATATCTGACAAAACTAAAACTAATTATAAGAGACAAAGAGGGCCACATCATTCTGAACAAAGGAACAATGTATCAGGAAGACAGTACTATCATGAACATATATTCAACAAACTCTGGTGCACCTAAATTTATCAAAATACTACAGGACTTTAAGACCCAGATTAATCCCAACTCATTAATAGTAGGGGACTTCAATACCCCACTGTCTCCATTAGATAGGTCAACAGAGCAGAGAGTAAACAGAGACACATCTGAATAAAACAAGACCATATATCAAAAGGTCTTTACAGACATCTACCGAGTATTCCACCCAAGCACCAAAGGACATACTTTCTACATGGCACCCCATGGAACCTTCTCCAAAATTGACCATAAACTGGGGCACAAAACAAACCTCAACAAATACAAAAAGACTGAAATAAATCCATGCATTCTATCAGACCACAATGCAATAAAGCTTAAAATCAACACCGGAAGAAGCCCTAATCATCACATGAACACATGGAGATTAAACACCACACTCCTGAATGATGAATGGGTCAAAGG
>NW_008329328.1:75639-90075 GCF_000622305.1 Nannospalax galili | reverse complement strand
CTAAATTTGAAAACCTAAAACAAGTGGATGGATATCTAAACGCATGGGAACTACCAAAACTAAACCAAGAAGAGATTAACAGCTGAAACAGACAAATATCACAAAAAGAAATTGAAACAGTAATACAAAATCTCCCAATTAAAAAAGCCCAGGAACAGATGGATTTACAGCAGAATTCTATCAGATATTTAAAGAAGATCTACATCCAATACTACTTAATTAATTAAAAAAATAGAAATGGAGGGAGAACTCCCAAAATGATTCCATGAAGTCAGCATCACTCTAATACCAAAGCCAGGTAAAGATACAACCAAAAAAGAAAAATATAGACCCATATCCTTAATGAACATAGATGCAAAAATTCTCAACAAGATACTTGCAAACCGCATGCATACACAAATCAAAAAGATCATCCACCATGATCAAGTCAGCTTTATCCCAGAGATGCAGGGATGGTTTAAAATACATAAGTCAATAAATGTCATAAACCATATAAATAGGCTCAAAGACAAGAACCACATGGTCATCTCAATAGATGCCGAGAAGGCCTTTGACAAAATTCAATGTGCATTTATGTTCAAATTCCTAGATGGAATTGGACAGGAAGGAACATACCTCAGCATAATTAAAGCCATATATAACAAACCCACAGCCAATATCATTCTAAATGGAGAAAAATTGGAAGCATTCCCATTGAAATCAAGAACCAGACAAGGCTGTCCACTATCTCCAGTTCTTTATAACATAGTACTTGAAACTCTTGCAAGAGAAATAAGAAAAGAGAAGGAAATTAAAGGAATAATAATTGGAAAAGAAGAGATCAAATTATCCCTTTTTGCAGATGATATGATATCTAAGAAATGCCAAAATTCCACCCGAAAACTCCTAGAAATCATTAATATGTTCAGTAAAGTGGTAAGTTACAAAATTAACCTACAGAAGTCTGTAGCCTCTCTATATACCAATAACAAGCAATCAGAGAAAGATCACATGGAAACACTCCCCTTCACAATAGCTGCAAAAACATAAAATATCTCAAAATAAACTTGACCAAGGACACTAAAGAGCTCTACAATGAAAATCTTAAATTTTTAAATGAAGAGATTGAGGAAGACATCATAAGATGGAAGGACCTCATATGCTCATGGATTTGAAGAATTAATATTGTGAAAATGACCAGCCTACCAAAGTCGTTTATAAATTCAACACAATGCCAATCAAAATCCCCATGACATTTTTTCACAGAATTGGAAAAACACCTATCCTAAGATTCATATGGAAGCACAAAAGACCTCAGATAGCCAAAACATCCCTGAGCACTAAGAGCAATGCTGGGGAGATTACTATACCAGTTTTTAAACTGTATTATAGAGGTATAGTCATAAAAGCAGCATGGTACTGGCACAAAAATAGACCCATAGATCAATGGAACAAAATTGAAGACACAAATATGAGTAAATGGAATTTCAGCCACCAGATATTTCACAAAGGGGCCAGGAATTTTCACTGGAGGAAAGACAGCATGTTCAGCAAATGGTGCTGACAAAATTGGATCCCCACTATTAAAAGAATGAAACTAAACCCCCATCTTTCATCTTTCACCCTGCACAAAAGTCAATTCCAAATGGCTCAATGACCTCAATGTAAAGCCTGAAACTCTGAAACTACCAAAAGAAAACATTGTGGCAAACCTACAAAATATAGGTGTAGGAAAGGATTTTCTAAACCAGACATCAATTGCTCAGGAAACAAGGGCAAGAATTAACAAATAGGACATCATTAAACTACAAAGCTTCTGTACATTAAAGGAGGCAACCAAGGAAGCAAACAGAAAACCCACAGAACAGGAGAAAATATTCACTAGTGACACATCCGACAGAGGTTTAATAATCAGAATATATAACAAACTCAAAGAACAGAGAACCAAGGCAAGAAGCGACCCAATTAAAAGATGGGCTAAGGAGCTGAACAGAGAATTCTCAAAAGAAGAAATAAAGATGGCTATGAAACATCTTAAGAGATGTTCAACATCACTAATAATTAGGGAAATGCAAATTAAAACCACTTTAAGATTTCATCTTACCCCAATCAGACTAGCTAAGGTCAAGAGAACAAATGCTACCAAATGTTTGAGAGGATGTGGGGAAAGGGGAACACTCATCCTCTGCTGTTTGGACTGCAAACTGGTTCAACCTCTATGGAAAGCAGTGTGAACTCTTAAAATACTACAAATGAACCTACCATTTGACCCAGTTATATCACTCCTTGGCATATACCCAAAGAACTCATCCTATTGCAGAGATACTTGTACATCCATGTTTGTTGCTGCTCTTTTCACAATAGCTAAGAGATGGAAGCAAGCTAAGTGTCCCTCAACTGATGAGTGGATAATGAAAATGTCGTTCATTTATACAATGGAGTTTTTTACTCAGCAGTAAAGAAAGATGAAATCATGAAATTTGAAGGTAAATGGATGAAACTGGATACTGTTATACTAAGTGAAGTAACACAGACTCAGAAAAAAAATCAACACATATTCTCATATGTGGATCCTAGAACGAGACTCTGATAAATAAGTATGCAACCAGACATAACTACAGGAACCAGGATAATGGAAAGGAAACAGGGATGTAAAGGAAATGAAAGAATCCGAAAGCAAAGAACAGTAGGAAACAGGCCTTAATAAGGGAGATATGGATAAAAATTGTGTTAGTTTAAGGGAGGGGGAAGGGAAGGTTATACAAGGAACCTAGGGGATAAAAAGAAAGAAGGAGCTCAAGAGAGGTAGGACCATAAGAAAAGGGTACTATTAATGGATAAAGGGGGGAATGGGGGGCAACTTAAGTGGGGAAACTATGATGGAGGGGTGAGACAATGCGAGAGATAAATGGTGCCTAGCTAGTTTTTAAAACCAGAGGGAGCCATATTACTCCTACAACCTACTGACAAATTATACATAGCAGATCAAGAAATATATGACTAGGTAAGGTTTATCTGAGAACAACTGGTCTTTGCCCAAGATTTATCTACATGACACACAATAATTAAAAGCACCAGACTGGTGGAATTCACCTTCTTGGATGTTTAACAGGCATACTTTGAGGCCTATAATAATTTGGTCAGAGGGCTACAAAAGATACTTTTTGCTCCTTACCCTCCTTCGACTAGTTCCAGGGGACTATGAGCATCTCTCAAAATGTCCTATAATGGTGGTGGGTCACCTGTCCTCTTGATCAAGAAGCCTGAGGAGACCCCACCAGATGGACTTGAACCAGTGTCCAGTCTACAAAGAGGAGGGTCAACACAGAGGAATTATTTCCTCCATGCTTCCAAGCAAAGCCAACCATGGTCGAGCAGGACCTTTGACTTACCTTCATATAGGTGGAACTAGTAAAAGAAAGGAGCCAGGGGCTCCTCCCAAGCCCATGTGACCCCTGAGGATCAGATCCTCAAATGGCCTTAAGAGTAAAAATACATGGGTTTATCTGGGTCAACTGTATGGCCTTAAGCACCCAAAAGGAAAGTGTAACCAAAGAGTAAAGGGGCCAATATAATTTCTTAAGTGTCCATATGTATAGGTAAAGGCTACATAACAAGCAACAATGTGAGGCAGGTGATACCTTCTTTTGAGTTGTTGGCCAGGGTGGCAAAAGGGACTCCCAGATAGTAACCCAGCATAGAACTGGGAAAATGAATAGCTGACCCCAATCTTATCTAAAGGAGTATTGACAACTGACTACTGCCAGATGAGGAACAGGTGACCTTCCTAAAACAAAGACCTCTAGATAGGCTGACTAGATTCACCAGAAGGGCAAGTAGTTGTGATGGGCTGGGTGTGCCGACAACACAGCAGACAGTAGCAGGGATATCAGCGTATAAGGACTCTAGTGGGAAAAGGGAGGCTATGGGAGGCTGCCATCTGGGAATTGGGTATGTAGTCAAATGAGATGGTTTGGGATGCTCTGTGTGATACACACACACACACACACACAATCAACAATTTTTTAAAAATGTATTATATTTGAGGAGGAAACATGGAAATTTATGTTATGCTAATTAGCAGAGGTGATATACAATATCATTGAAATTTACCCAATGACTTTATAGACATACAGAGGCACCAAGGATCCAAATTCAAATGATTATGACTAATAACAATCAGATACATACAGATTAGAGATGCAAGCGCCAACATCTCAGTGTTAGTAGCAAAAACAATGAGTCTTTCTGAAAGGCGCAATATATTGTAAAATGAAATGGAGATCTTTTTTAAAACTCATCCAATTTTATGTCTTACAGGTCTTATACTGATTTCAATAAGATATAACTGTATTAATTCAACTGTGAACCTAGAAATTTGCACCCACTTGTGAAAGAGATGTACTGTTGCTCTGGGGTGTGTTACTGAATATATTAAAGCTGTAGTGAAAATCTTCTAAACATGTAGTTATTAAAAATTTTTTAAAAGGTTAAAAAATAATAATTCTTCAAAGCATAAGAATTTGCTCCTTAGTAATTTAGTAGATGTGAAAAACGTTATCATTGAATTTTTCTGATGAGTTTATATCCATGCTTAGATGCCAAAGAGCTCAGAAAGTAACTGACTGTGACTAGTAATAATCTGATATATAGAGATTAGAAATGCATGTGCAAACATCTTAATGTCAATTACATTAAAAATGAAGTTTTCTATATGAAACTCTGTATTTTAATATTGAAATGGAGATCTTTTTTAAAGGTTAAAACCTCATTTAATTTAGGGCTTATACTGAGTACAATATAGTATAACTGTAACAATTCAACTGTAAACCTAAAAATGTACAGCCAATTTTGTAAGAGATGCATCCTAGCTCAGAAAATTGATATTGAGTATGTCAATGCTGAGGTAATGAAGTGATTCTTCTAAGTATGTGGTTATGAAATAAATAATTAAAAAACAAACAAACAAAAAACAAAAACAAACCAAAAAAAGTATAAAATTAAGTACAATTTAGAGAAGGAATGCTTTAAATATCTTCAGCCATTGACCCAGTAGTGCCCTGTAGGCCTCAGGAGCAAATAAAAAATGATACTAAGCTTTCCCTGCAGTAGGTAAAGCAAATAGTTTGTATGCTATCTATCATTATGTTCCAAAGTCAGGAACATATACTTGGAGAATTTACTTAATAATTGAAAATAAATCCAAGTTACTGGTTCCTTAGTGCAGGGAGTCCCTGTGGTAGATGGAGCTAAGATGTTAATGCTGGAAGGAAGCCGTGGGTACTGCTACAGTATGATATAGCTACAAACCAGATAACTTTCCTTCCCTGCACAAAATATTTGACATTTCAGTTGTCAACAAATATTTTCCAGATATGGTGATTCTATTAGTTCTCTTTTACTTCTCAAGTATGGCCTACACAAAATATATCAAGTTTTGAAAAATAGCAACTGTCAAGAAATGTGCATCACCCAATTGATGTAAAGTTTAAGGATGGTTGTATAATAATGCAGCTCTGTACCCTTTCCTAAAAATTCTTTCCATATATCCCTTTTCTAAAACCTCAAGGCACAGAATTTCCAACTGTATTTGCTCCATATACCTCAGAATTTAGCCAATATCTGCCACGTTCAGATTAAGGTAAATTCGCATCTCAATGAGACTTCCTTCCAGTTTCAGCAAGTTCCAAAATATCCTTCTTGGAGCCCTGCTCCTGGAGCATTTCCTTTCTCCATGTAATCTGAAGGTACCTTTGAAAAATGAGCTGATCCAGGCCGAGCATGGGCGACTCAGAGCACACTGTGAAAAAGGGGTGGGGCTGCCACCATATTGAACACAGGCAAATGGCCAGCAAGAGCGACCAGGGATGGGAGATGGATGGCACATGCGTTTCAAATATGGAAAAGGAAAACCCTGTAAGAATCTGTGGTTTTGTAAGTCACCTCCTCCAAAATGACATGTAAACTATGAAAAATCCAAATAGAATATTTTATGTCAGTTTGTAAAGCTACATCAGGACCAGGAGACCTTAGAGTCCTCAGAGGGTGTGCTTGGGTCCCGCAGGGAGGGAAAAGGGAAAAGTTTAGTAAAACAATTGGCGTAGTCAGCAGGATAGAAAAACCGCAGGGGTCAGGGAAAAACATGGGGATGTGGGCCTCAGAAAGCATTGTGGTTCCAGCAGCATCCTGTGAGCCTATTGAAAAGGAGCTGGGTTCACATTCCCAAACCAGAAGAGTGGAGATGGGTCCCTCAAGACATCTTGCGAAGTAAAACAGCCCATCTGGGAGAAGCTGGTGGGAACCCAGGGTAGAGAGTGGCTAAACCCCACATGTTTAATGGGGTTAGCTGTGGTCACATGCATTATACAAGGAATCATAAAATATGTAGCTAAAAAGATGCCGGCCATGCAGACATGAACAGACTCAAAGGGGAAAATCCTTGGGCCACAGCCATCTTGTAAATGTAGGAAAAACCTCAATTGCTTGAAAAATAGGGTCTGCTGCCACGTGTGTCTGAAAACTTTTTAAGGACTATAGAGAGCCTGGAAAAAAATTTACAAACCTTAGAAGAAAGAAGGGAATCCAGAGAGGTAGTCTGGTCACTTTTTTGCATAATTAAGGATTTGTCCACTGCCAAGACAACAGCCTCAGGGGACGTTTAAAAGGCTAAGGAGTTCCTGGCAAACTCAGCCTTAGCCTCAGAGCTTGAGAGAATAAACAGAAAATATTAACTTGCATAAGGTTAGTGGACCAGGAGTCAAAGGACCCAAGGAAAAAGACAGATAGTAATGAGAAAAGAAACAACCTAAAAATAATAGTAGCTAAAGCTGCCCCTCAGATTCAACAACATTTGATGCAAAAAGGAAAAGTATTTAAGAGTATTATAGCTAGGATAAAATACTCCACACTGGAACTGGTGAAACTAGGAAAAACTTTCAAACAAGTAATCAAAGTGCCCCTCACAATTGGCTAATGAGGGTAAGCAATACGGGAGAAAATAAGGTCAGTTTAAGTCATTTAGAAGTTTCACAGCTGAGTTATATAGCCACCCATCTGTCCTTGAGACATGGGCTATTCAGTCAAGGCCAATACAGGAAGGAACAGTCCCTAATGGAATGGTTTGTGCAAGGTATTAAAGATATATGGTCATCACTAATGGAGATTCCCATGATTAGCAGTGGCTGGAGGACTATAAAGGAGGGACAGATATTATTGAGAGACCTAGGTGTGACAAAAGCAATGTATAATGCCCAGTTCTCTGAGCCAGATAGGGCTATGTTTACCAGAGATATAAAGGAAAGCTTAATTCAACTGGGACCTTGAGAATGGTTTTACTAAATCCTTTAATAGGACAGGATCTTTGTAAGGTGAGGGAAGCTTTAGCAGATCTAAGTGACCCAAACCAGAATGTAAAGCATGTCTGTAGAATAATAGGGCAACCTACATGAGATATAAAAAGGACCAGACAGAAGAAATGGTCCACTTGGGTTACTCAAAGACAAACGTGGCAAGATTTATGTCCAGCACAAATTCCCAAAGAAAAAATTGATAGAAAACCAAATTTGATACTAAGGAGTTTCTGAAAGTCTTTAAAACCTGAAGAATGGTTTAAAAAAGGCATTCCATGGATAAAAACTGTCCCTGGGTGGTTAAGGATCCTGAAAGATTGAATAAGTTACATTTCTCTCTTGAGTGAGGCTATGCAAGGGGTGCAGGTAGTTTTTCCCACCAGGGCCTCCCAAGCAGCCAGATATGTTCAATGGGAAGGCAGCAGATATGCCTACAACCAGGAGTCAGACCCAGGGCCTGCCTGATTCTAGAAATCAATAGGTGCAGCAGGGACAAGAGAGACCCTCCACATCTTTAGCCCAGTGCAGGGTCAGGCAAGTTGAATCAGCACCTGAAAATGTATCAAGGATTAGAAAATACAAAGAGGGTCTATGTAAATTCCCCAAAATGCAGAATAACACCGAAGGGATAACTAAAGATAGTAAAGAGCTAACTAAATTAATGCTTCTTATCCATGGAATGGTAACTAACAGAAATCTATGGAGAAAGCAATTAATACAAATGGATAAAAATCTTCCATGCTGTGCTAGACCTTGTCTATGACTGATTTAATATATGATGTTAACCTTTGAGTGTTATCCATTTGAAAGATACCTGAAGAAACAAAGGCCAGCTATAACTGTAAGATTCTTGTCAGTTTTATGGTTGGGTAAATAAAAACAGAGGCTCCCAAAACTGTACAAATGTTAAGAAAAACTACAATACCAGGGTATTGTTGCCCCATATGAGCTGTTGGTCAGAGAGATCTTAGAGGTCCTCAGATTCACCAAGGCTATTGCCTTGGTGCTGCTAAAGACACTGCATGATGTGAGTGCAGGAGAAGAAGAGACGGAACCAAGACTAAGCTAAAAATTCCATCCAGTTGCAACTGGATGGATGGCTTTCACATTGCAAGAAGGTGCTATGCAGATGATTGGGGAAAAACGATCCCCAATAATTCTGCTCAACAATGGACTACAAGTGCTGCACACTATTGACATGCCAAGCAATGCCTGCTAGTGTTATAATGGCTCAGCTCACACACATACAACTGACAAATTCCTAATTGGATAAGGCCCTCTCCTAGGGGTGGAAGGCATATCTGGTGCTGTAGATCAAGCCAATCCCCTGTGTTAGGGAAGGCTATAGGCCCCAAAGGGGAAGCTGTTGCAAGTATATTGTTTAATGAATATGGTATACCTACTGGGATATAGTCTAGGCATTTCTATTTACATCTGTGTTGGTTTAGATGTGTCTACTTCCTTCCATTTTTCTTTATAGTAGGGGAAACACCAATGAGATAGATCAGTGGTCACATTTGAAGACAAATGATGGGGAGGCCCAAGAGATCAATATCTCACCATGATTCAGAAGAGATCGCCCTGCATTTGTCACCCCCTCCAAGGCTCAGGGACCTTTGAGGAATAGGTGTTGGAAAGTTTGTAAGAGCCTGAGGAAGGGGTGGAGTGTAACCCAAAGGCTCCTCTGAAAAGCTGTAGCTGATCCAGGGAAAGTGTGGGCAATTCAGAGCACACTGGGAAAAATCGGTGGAGCCACCACCACATTGAACATGGGCAAATGGTGAGTGAGAGAGACCGGGGGTGGGAGAGGAATGGTGCATGCATTTCAAATATGGAAAAGAAAAAACCTGTAAGAATCCATATTTTTGTAAGTCATCCCCTCCAAAATGTCATATAAACTATGCAAAATCCAAAGAGAATGTCTTATGTCAGGTTGTCAAGCCAAGTCACGACCAGGAGACCTTAGAGTCCTCAAATGGTGCTCTTGAGTTCCCCATGGAGGGAAAATGGAAAAACTTAGTGAAACATTCCCTTTTCTTCAGGCTCACTCTCAGGAGGGCTTTCACACTGCAGCAGTAATGGCTTCCTAAAGAATTCCCTTGGAACATTTAGGACTTTACCCTCTGTAAGTTCTTTTTGTGTGTAGGCATCAGGTTATATATTTTACAGCAGAAAACCACTGCACTTTTGATAAATAATATTTGTTCACCAAAGGCTTCTAGAAGAGATTATCAGGGCCCTGAGACAAAGAGCCCTGAGACATGAGCTGCCCAGTAGGATTTATATATGGTATAATCCACCTAGTCACAAGTTTATAGAAGCTCAGTGACATGTACCACTAATAGTCCATAGCCTGTTTAGGATCAAGACTCTGGGAACACTAAAACAGGGAACACCCTGCATTCCTTCACTCTTCGAGGATCGTATTGTCATTTCTTCCTTCTCATCCTCTGTCTATGAGAACAAAGAGATTCTCTCTGTCAATGTATGTCAATACCCACAGTCCTAATGATCTTGTTCTGTTTTTTCTTTTTATACATGGGTCTTATTCTTTCAAGACATTAAATATTACTTACACATTTTATTAATGTTTTATTCTCATCTCCCTATGAATTAGAATATAAGCTTCCTAAAACATGAATATTTTTTTAGCTAACTGATTTATTTCAACAGATCAGATGAGCCTAGAGTCATTCACTAGTATTTGTTGAGTAAATAGGGACTGAAGAGTTGGTTCAACAGTTAATCACACTAGATGCTATTGTAGAGTATCAGAGTTAAATTTTCACCACCCACATTGCATAACAATCATCCAAAGCTACAGTTCTAGGGGATCAGAGACCTTCTTCTGACCTCTGAGGGTATTGCATGTACATGGTGCAATTACATACACACAGGCAAAACATTTATACACATAAAAACATGAATAAATAAATAGAGCTTGGAATGATGGTGCATGCCTTTAATTCCAGCACTTTGGAGGCAGAGGCAGTTGGATCTCTGTGAGATCAAAACCAATCTAGTCTCCATAGTGAGTTCTAGGCCAGCTGGGGCTACAGGGTGACCTTGTGTCAAAAAGACCAAAAAGTAATAATAAATAGGCATTAAAGAAAAATTATTGAATGGAAAGAAAGAAGAATGGAAGACTAGAAGGAAAGACAGAAAGAAGGGAGGAAGGGAGGGCAGAGATGGAGAAAGAAGGAAAGAAGAGAGAGAAAGGAAAGAGGTTAAATGGAAAGGCTGACACTCAAGACAATGTAGTGAGTCATTTCTGATGTTGTGGGACAGAAAATAGGACACCAGGAAATGCAGGAAGCAGGTTTATTTAGGCTGCAGCCTCGTCCCAGAGGACTTAAGTCTCAAAGTCTGAATCCTGAAAGGAGGAAGCTTTCTTCTTTTTCACCTTAGGCAGTGAGTTACAGTGAAAATGAAGTTTATGTATTGCTTGGTTATCAGTACATTCTCAAAATTAGATGAATTATTATAAATGTAGAAAGAAAGCAAATGTCTGAAAATCATTGCAGAAGTCTCCAACTGAGGAAGTTTTGTCAGGACATAGGCAAGTGCTTGTAGCTAGCAGTGTTAATGTTCAACTTACAAACTTGTCAGCTGAGATTTGCTGACAGAGACAGAGGGAGAAAACAAGAATAAAAATCCATATTTTCCTTAAATAGTCCATTTGGTTGAATCATTGATAACAAAGTCCCTGGGATGAAATCTTATTCCTTGGTCAGGGTCAAGTCTAGCAGAGGCCAAGAACCTTAATCAAGCCATGGTCAATAACAGCTTCTGGCATGGGGTTTATCCTAATCAAGCCAAGTTCCTCGAGTTGTGTTCTTATGGAAGAGTTGAGGGATGATGTCTTGAACAAGGGACCTAGTTACCTATGTATCTGTGAAAGTCAAGCATTTCTAAAATAACTTGAATGAAGTTACCCCTCAGAGGATAATGCTATATTGCTATTGAAAACTGATTCAATTAAATGTGCTTCCTCAAAAGTAAAATGGATGACTTACCAAAGAAAATGGTCTCTGGTGGCTACTTAAATTATTGGTTATTTTAAAATTTTTTTAATTTTCAGAGACACTAAGTCTAGGATAACAACATAAGTAGACACTTAAAAATATGTATGTTACTTATTGCGTATATATGTTTTAATTAACAGTCAGTGATGATGACAAAACAAGTGTTTTTCTTCTTCAAAACTTATATTCTTTTAATATAGTGCCCAGATTTTAGTAAGTCTGTTTTAAAAAAAAAACTGCTGGGTTTTGTGCATTTTTTCTCATAACACCGAAGTCTCATGAAATTTTTAGCAACTGTGAAGAGATCTATTAGACATTTAATGTGCTGACTGTGGTGGTGCATAGCTACAGTCTGAGCACTTTGTTGCCTAAGGCAGAAAGATTATGAGTTTTGAGGTCGGCCTGATTTAAAAAAAAAAAAAATCAAGTTCAATTGCAGCCTGGGTTACATACCAAGACCCTGTCTCAAACATACAAAAACGAAAACACCAATGAACAAACAAACACTTCGGTCGATGATGATCTGGCTTGGCAGTACAGAACCGTGGAGTTTGCTTTTGTAATGCTGTGCTGGCAAGCACGGCCTACCTCCCCAGGCACACAGCTGCTGACTACAGTGCAAGCTACTATGCTTTATTTCATCCATTAAGATCAGTCAGTAAGCCAGCATGGTAGCACAGGCCTGCAATCTCAGCAATGGGACAGCAGGATGCAGGAGGAGGAGAGTTTGAGGCTAACCTGGGCTAAGTATCATGACCCTGTCTGAAAGAAAGAAAGAAAGAAAGAAAGAAAGAAAGAAAGAAAGAAAGAAAGAAAGAAAGAAAGAAAGAAAGAAAGAAAGAAAGAAAGAAAGAAAGAAAAAGAGAGAGAGAGAAAGGAAAAGAAAGAGAAAAGAAATTCAGTGGGACAATAGAAAAATAGTTCCTACTTGGGGCAGAAAGAACATTAAACAGTACATGGTCCTGACAGTTGAAATACACTTTTAAAAAAAAGGACAAGGCATAATCACAAGATTCCTTCCTATTTCCTCCTGAATTTTGCTTTTTTAGATATGTATTTTTATTGAATTTTTGTGCATTTCCTATATGTTAATCATATTTAGACCCCTTCCTCTATCTGTACTCCCATAGACTACCCCCCCAACAGATTTCATGCATTCTGTCATATATGTCAAGACCTATCTAGTCAAGTTTGTGTCCCCAAATGTCCCAGTGTGAATCTGTCCACTGGAGCCTGGTCAGCCTAGTAATATTTTTTGAGTATTATTATCCTTTCTTTAAGAATAAACATGTATGCAGTGTTTACCAAGTCACCTCGAGAGGGAGGAAGCAATAGCACATGCTCTGTAATGAAGACTTTCAGTGTGAACTATTATTGATTAATTAGACACTCAAGAACTTCACCTGGGTTGTTTCTGACCTCTGCAAAGAGAAATTGTAATTTCTTTCTTTCTAGAGAAGTGAATAGTGACTTACACTTTGTTTCCTTCGATGTTTGAAAGTTTATGTTTACAATTTTGCTTACTTGTTGTCTTTGACAAAGAGTTGTTTAGTAACTTAGAGTTTCAGTTTTGTGAGCCAGCTTGCAAAATGATGTGAATGCCTTCACCACTCCTATAGAACGGAGAATTAAAATGGCCACAATGGTATATTTTAAGTCATATGTACTTGGTACAACTTAATAAGTTTAAGAGACAATGTATAAGATAGGAAATGTATTTTAAGCTGTTATATTCAATAATGGATTAACATATAGAATGTGTAAAGCACCCAGGAACTGAGCAGCATAGAGAACAAATAATGTAACAAATATGAATAAATGCCGGTTATAGTAGTGCAAGCCTGGAATCCCAGAGCTCAGGGGCCAGAGTAGGAGGTTTGCAGGTTTAAGGGCACTGTGAGCAGCATGGCTCACAAACAAGCAAAATACCCAAATGAAGACTGGTCTTGATCCAAGCACTCAGGAGTCAGAGGTAGGCAGATCTCTGTGAGATCCAGGCCACCCTGTCCTACATAGAGAGTTCCAGACTTTCTAGGGCTATAGCAGTGAGACCCTGTTTCAAAAAGTCAAAGAAGCTGAATACACAGTTCCCAAAGAGATATACAAAGGTTTCCTCAGGAAAATTCAAGTCAAACCAACAATCAGATGCCATTTTAAGTCTTTCAGAATAGCTATTCCCAAAAAAGACAAAGACAAAAACAAAACAAACAAACAACCAAAACAAATATTGGTAAGAATAAAGAAAAAGGAGCTCTCATACCCCTGGTGGTAGGAGTGAAAATTATGCAACTACTGTGGAAAGTAACAAGAAGTTTCTCAAAATGCCAGAAAATTAATTATCATGTGATCCTTCAATTCCACAAATAATAGAAATGAAAAGATATACCAAAGAGGGTCTTCCTTCCCATGTTCACGGCAACACTCTTCACAATAGCCAAGATACAGAATCAGTATAAGTGTCCATGACCATGTATAAATGATGGATGAAGAAAACATAGCTCCCATACACATGCAACATTCTTCAGTCATTAAATATGAAATCCTATGACTAGACAGTTCACAGGCCAAGGGTGAGAGTCTAATTACTATTGCTCTACTAAATAGATACAGTATTAAAATGACTCCTAGCTTCTTACTGTTCATAGGTTAATGCATCTCTTAACTCTCAGCAGAGACGCGTCCTTATGCAACAGATGACCCACAACCGGCCAACATGCAGAGAACAAGAGGCCTCCGAGTGCTTATCCCTGAATAGGACATCTTTATCAAATTTTTGCCTCCCAGGGCTCAGGGATCATTGTGGAAGAGGGGGAATAAAGACTGTAAGAGCCAGCAGTGTTGGTTGACCACAAGGAAACAGAGTCTTCCAGACATCTGGTCAGATATTCATATGAGCTCACAACAATGGTGACAGCATGGCTGAGTCCCACTTAAGTTCAAACACAAAATTCAAGCATAGACATTAGGACATGGGTAAGAAACCACAACCAATGGCTACAAGGAAGGGGAGAATCAGTCACATTTAAGGGTGAGACTCTTGATAGGTTGGCAAAGCTCCCATATTTGGGAACATGTTTGACTAT
>NW_008329328.1:75143-75503 GCF_000622305.1 Nannospalax galili | reverse complement strand
TATATATGGTATTATGTATATGAAATTTGGTGAGCAGCAGTAACAGGGAAGTGAGAATAGGTAAGTAGATCAGTAGATCTAAATTCAATCAAAATATATTGTATGAAATTTGCAAATATGCAATAAAAATTAAAAATGCAAAAAGAAGATGGTAAAAACTCAGAGAGGACAATGTTTTAAATTTCAACTGAAGTGCAACAATAAAGAAGTTTCAATTTATATGTTAAAAAAGAACAAAGAGGCACTACTATCCTCAGGCCTCTTGGGGTAAGTCTATAGCGCAGCTCTCCACGGCGAGCCTCCCTAAGCCACATTCCCCCTTCCACCCCCCCCCCGCCGTTCTATACTCCTAGTTTGAGC
>NW_008329328.1:70613-70827 GCF_000622305.1 Nannospalax galili | reverse complement strand
AGTAATTAAAAATGCCAGAATGGTGGAACTAACCTTCTTGGATGTTTAACCAACATACCTTGAGATCTATACTAATTGGGTCAGAGGGACATAAAGGACAGTTTTTGCTCCTTGCCCTCCTAGGTCGACTATTTCCAAGGGACTATGAGCATCTCTCAAAATGTCCTGTAATTGTGGTGGGTCACCTGTCCTCTTGATCAAGGAGGCCAAGGAG
>NW_008329328.1:60454-69486 GCF_000622305.1 Nannospalax galili | reverse complement strand
GTTATTGAATATGTTAATGCTGTAATGAAATGCTTCTAATCATGTGGTTATTAAATAATTTTAAAAAAAAGAAAAAAGAACAAAGATTATGTTTATTTTCGTGATTTTTGGTTTTCTGTTTCATAGACATGTAGAATTTTGCACCATCTGTAGAGGGAGCTGAAAACACTGCTTTTCATATAAAGAAAGATATTCTGTATTTCAAAGCATAGATTGGTCTTTCTAAATTACTAAATTTTTACACATAAGTCTGTTCTGTTACTTCATTTTCCTTTTATTGTTTGTGGACTCTGTGTTGATGACACTTATTTAGTTTCTAGTGTCAGTAGTTTTTAACCGTTCTCCTTTTCCTTAAAGCAACACCGATAATTTAATTAGTTTAACTCTGGTTTTCAAAGACCAGCTTTTGGTTTGTTAGGTTTCTGTATTGTTTTTCTATAAGTATTTTGTTTGCTTTTCTAATTTTGTTATTCCTTTCATTTTTCTTTGGGCATTATCTTTTCTCTTTTTGCGTAGGGTGAAAGGAAAGTTTTCAGCCATTTCTCTTTTTCTACTATATTAAGTTCTATAAATTTTCCCATAGATGTCACTTTTGTTACAAACTACGAACACCTATCTATTGTATTGTTATTTTCATTTAGTTCAAAATATGTTTTTCAGTTTGTCTTGGTACTACTGGCTTGACTCTTGAGATACTTAGAAGTGGATTATTTGATTTCCAAACATTTGGAGCACATTCTAAGTTTCCTTCTTGTCTTTATTTCTTATTTCATTCTTTGAAATGTGGCCACACATTTTTAGGATTTCTTTCCTATATTAACAGGTGGATTTTAAAGTCAAGACTTTGACTTTCTTTTAAAAATGTCCTATGAAACCCTGAAAATATTCTTTATTCTACTGTAGGTGGAGAGAGTGTTTGATAAACGTTGGTTAAATCAAGTTTATTGATATTTCTGTTCCTATCAAGAATAGAAATGGTGACTTCATCCTGCTTCATCTATCCGTTACCTGATGAGAAGTTCTGAGATCTCCCACTATGACTGTGCATTTGTGAATTATTCTTTGAAATTCTGTCATTTAACAGTCTGCTGTTGGATAGACACATGTCAAAGATCATTGTGTTTTGTTGGTTAATTGGTTCCTTTTATCATTTTGAAATTTCCACTTTTTCTTGGATTTTAAAATTGAATTTTGGTGAATTTCATATAATAGATCATGATCATATTTAGAAGTCTCCTCTATCTGTAGTTCCTTAGTGGTCCCCCACTATATTTCACACACTCTGTTAAGACCTATTGAACCACATTTTTCCCCAAATGTCCCTTGGTATGAGTCTATCAGCTGGACCCTGGTAAACTTATTCAGAGTCACTCATTTAAAGAAGACCAACTCGGTCTTGCCCAGCAATTAATTGAACAGCTACCATTACTTCCTCAGCTAAGGTTGGAGCTTCTTAGCCATTTCCCCACTTCTATGCTGGCTTTTGGTCTGGTTTGACTTTGCATGGGTTTTGCACATGCTGTCACCATTGTTATACGTTCATACAAGCAAGTTTCCAAACACTTGTTTTCATCCACCACCCCTGGATCTTACAGTCTTTTGGCCCCCTCTTCTGCAATAGTCCCTGAGCTCTGAGTGGTAGAGGTTTAATATAAGAGTCTTATCCAGGGATATGCACTCTACAGTCTCGTATTCTCCACATTTTGACCAATTGTGGTTTTCTGCATCAACCACCATGTGCTTCATGAGTGAGCATTGAGAGATTCATGAATAGTCTCTCTGCCCCCTGTTCCACTATGTTCCCTGAGCCTTAGGTGTAGAGGCTGCATTGTAGCTGTGCCAGTTGGTACTGGGAACCTTGCCATCATTTATTCTATATCTTTTATGTTAAGAACATCATCCTTCCATCTGTGAGATACAGTACACTGCAAATGGATTCGCCTGGTTTTTTAAAAAATATTTTACTTTTATTTTTTTATTTTATGTATATGAGTGTATTGCCTGCATGTATGTGAGTGCACCCGTGTCATGCAATGCCGTGGAGGTCAGAGAAGGGCTACAGATTCCCCTGGAACTGGAGTTAAGGATGGCTTGTAGCTGCCATGTGGGTCGTGGGAATCGAACCCAGGTCCTCTGCAAGAGCAGTCAGTGCCATCTCTCCAGTCCCTCTCCTGTTTGTTTTTTTTTTTACTGTAATTTTTAAAATTTATTTTGCAAAATCCATTTTTTGTTTTGCTTTGTTTACTTTCTATGTTTGAGAATTTCATACATGAGTATTGTCTTTGTATTATGTCCAATCCTCCACATCCCCCCTCAATATCTTGTCCTTTAGTATTGTTATGTATTCATTCATATATTTAGAAACACACATATATATGTGAGATACATATATAATACAGCATACATTCAATTCATTTGTTTCCTGCAGCTCTTAATCTTGAGATGGGACTCCATGACATTTCCACCATCCACCTGGCATGTCAACCACTTTTGTCATTATGCAGATCTCATTAGTTTATCATCTGTGGAGATTTCATTGATGCAGCTTCCCTATTATGTTTAGAATGCATTAACTAGTAGCAGGTGCCCTGTCCCTCTGGCTGTTATTGTTAGGGAAAGAGGAATTTACTGCCTTTCTGAATTTACTGCCTTTCTGAATTTACTGCTTGAATTTACTTGTTTGAATTTACTGCTTGTAACCAATTAACTCAACTGGAGACACAGGCATCCAGAGATAGGGGCAAGCGCTACAGCCCTCCCCCCCGGAGCCTGACCTGATCTGTGTCATGTCACGTAGACATGTCTGCTTACACAAGATAACAGGAAAGAGTTGTGCCAGGCCAATACCACCCATCTCTCCCCAGTTGAGACACCTGAAGGGAGTTGTAACATTTTTCTTGTTTTGAAGTTATTGGTTTGTGAAATGCTTGCTTTGAAACTATTGTTGTATAAACGCGGGCTTTTGTGTAAGGGTTGTGGGAGCCTATATAATCTTTACCTGAAATTGCCTCGGGGTCGATCACTCTAACCAGACCTGTGTGTCTTGGAAGGACGGTCAGCCCCAGCTAGCTGGTTTAATAAAACTCTGCTTGATTTTTGCATCTCCATACTCGTGCATTTGTTCTCCTGAAGAGACCCACTGAGTCATGGACCCTAACAGTTATGTTCTTTCTACCCCCTCTTCTGCAATTTTCCCTGAGCCTTGGGTGTAGAGGTTGCATTTTGGATGTGCCATTTAGGGATAGGCACCTCACAGATCCTTATTCTCTTGTATTTGATCAGCTGTGGAACTTAATAGTCACTATTTGTTACAAAAATAAACTTCTATGGTGAGTGTGAAAGGTACATTTGTCTGTAAATACATGTTTAGAATACAGTAAAAAATACATATTTAGAATAGAGTAAAAAATTATGTTGGTCTTGGCAAGTGAGAGAAGTGTGTTCTCTATGTTCTATGACTTCTCCAGACACATGTACTTGGCTATGTTTACAGTACCATATATGATTTCCCTCCTATTGAGCAGAACTTAAGTTGAATTACACGATTGATTTCTCCCAAGATAAAAGTGCCACTACTGCACAAATAGAGATAACGTGTTGGGCTGGTCATTTTTGTGGTTCACAGGTTTTTCAGCTGGGTAGGATCATTGATTCATTTTCTCTCTTGGCCACTTACATGGCATCTTCTAATACCATGAGTGTTAGTCTTCAAAGAGGAGGCTTCCAGGTCAGATCCAGCACAATTGTTTAAAATCCTGTGTCCAAAGTACGTTGTGTCTTCAGCAATAGTATCTTACTTTCAAGTTCTAGGAGGCAATCAAGGGCTGTGGCAATAGCTTGTATTATTTGGGGAGTCTCATAAACTACCCTAACATCTCCAAGAAAGAGGGAGGTTTCCCTTGCCTGGCTCTGTGATGTTTTGTTACATAGACTTCAGTTATACATGTGCTTTTTTATTATATGTGCATTTTTCAGTAGGATTATCAAATACTACATTCCCTTTGGTTTTTCATGGCAAGGTACTTAATGCTCTTGAATTATTTTGCTTTTGGAACCTTAAGCCATGACCTTAGATGTATTTCATTTCCTTTTCTTAAAGGTCTAAAACCTAAGGATTAAGTTAGAATGAATGTATGCATTCTGAATTAAAATTATTTTGAGCCATTTCTAGATAAAATAAATAGAAACAACCTGCTTCAAAAGAAGAGGCAAGTTTTTGCTCCTTGCCCTCCTAGGTCGACTAGCTACAGGGGACTATGAGAATCTCTCAAAATGTCCTGTAATTGTGGTGGGTCACCTGTCCTCTTGATCAAGGAGGCCGAAGAGACCCCACCAGTTGGACTTGAACCAGTATCCAGTCTACAAAGAGGAGGGTCAACACAGAGGAATCATTTCCTCCATGCTTCCAAGTGAAGCCAACCATGGTCAAGCAGGGCCTTTGACTTGTCTTCAGATAGGCGGAACTGGTAAAAGAAAGGAGCCAGGGGATCCTCCCAAGCCCATGTGACCCCTGAGGAACAGATCCTCAAATGACCTTAAGAGTATCTGGGCCAACTGTATGGCCTTAAACACCCAAAAGGAAAGTATAACCAAAGATTAAAGGGGCCAACATAATTTTTAAGAGGCCATATGCATAGCTAAAGGCTACATAACAAGCAACAATGCCAGATAGGCAATACCTTCTTTTGAGTTTTTGGTCAGGGTGGCCAAAGGGACTCCCAGATAGTAACCCAGCATAGAACTGGGAAAATGAACAGCTGACCCCAATCTTATCTAAAGGAATATTGACAACCAATTACTGCTAAATGAATAACAACTGACCCTCCTAAAACAAAGACCTCTAGATAGGCTGACTAGATTCACCAGAAGGGCAAGTAGTGGGGAAGGGCTGGAGGAGCCGACAACACAGCAGACATTAGCAGGGATATCAGAGTATAAGGGCTGTGATGGTGGGAGGGAGGCTATGGGAGGGTGCCCTCTGGGAAGTGGGTGTATATTTGAGGATTGAGGAGGAAGCATGGAAATTTACATCATGCTAATTAGTAGAGGTGATAAACAATACCATTGAAATTTACCAGATGACTTTATAGACATACAGAGGCGCCAAGGATCCCAGTGCAAACGATTATGACTAGTAATAATCAGATACATACAGATTAGAGATGCATGCGCCAACATCTCAGCGTTAGGAGGAAAAACAATGAGTCTTTCTTCAAGAAGGAAATTTACATCATGCTAATTAGTAGAGGTGATAAACAATACCATTGAAATTTACCAGATGACTTTATAGACATACAGAGGCGCCAAGGATCCCAGTGCAAACGATTATGACTAGTAATAATCAGATACATACAGATTAGAGATGCATGCGCCAACATCTCAGCGTTAGGAGGAAAAACAATGAGTCTTTCTTCAAGAAGCATCATATTTTAAAATTAAATGGAGATCTTTTTTTAAAACTTATCCAATTTTATGTCTTACAGGGCTTATACTGAGTTCAATAAGATATAACTGTATTACTTCAACTGTGAACCTAGAAACTTGCACCCACCTGTGAAAGAGATGTACTCTTCCTCTGGAGTGTGTTACTGCATATGTTAACTCTGTAGTGAAATGCTTCTTCTAATTCTGTAGTTATTAAATTTCTTTTAAAAATTATTAAAAAATAATAATTCTTCAAAGCATAAAAATTTGTTCCTTAATAATTAGTAAATGTGAAAAACATTACCATTGAAATCTACCTGATGACTTTATATACATGCTCAGATGCCAAAGAGCTCAGAAAATCACCAGCTGTGACTAGTAATAATTAGATATATAGAGATTAGAAACGCATGTGCAAACATCTTAATGTCAATTGCATTAAAAATGATTTTTCTCTATGAAATTGTGTATTTTAATGAAATGGAGACCTTTTTTAAAGGTTAAAACCTCATTTAATTTTATGTCTTATAGGTTTTATACTGAGTACAATATAGTATAACTGTAATAATTCAACTGTAAACCTAAAAATTTACAGCCAATTTTGAAAGAGATGCATCCTACCTCAGGAAACTGTTATTGAATATGTCAATTGTGTTGTAATGATATGCTTCTTCTAAGTATGTGGTTATTAAATAATTAATCAACTGGAAAAAATTTTAAAAATTAAATTTAATGATGCTTTTTCAAAAAAAAAAAGAAAGAAAAGGCAAGATTAGACCAGTGTGACTAATTTTAATTGCCTAATTTACATAGATAAATATTCTTCTGATTGGTTTGGCACAGGCTGCAGTTTATGTGCCTTTTCGTCTGATTTTCTGTTTTTTTTTTTTAATGTGTTTGTTGGGAATGACTGTTTAGGAATAGCTTGAATATTAGTAGATGGTGACTCACCACATTGGAAAGAATCAGGACTTTGGAATCAAGGAAGTAATTACATACATGAGTAATCTAAGTCTGAAGGCATCATAACCACGCACATCCAAAATGGAGCTTTTGATGGTCGGTTTAGGTGAAAGGTGAACAGGACAGGTGTGGGATGTGAAAGGAAAAAGCAAAACCTTCTGCAGAAGAGGAAAACCAAGGATTATTTGCCAAAAGTCCAAGTTAATTCTATACATCAGTGTAGCTAGATGCTATAAAACTTCTTTCCATTATGCACTTATTTCACCGTATTGTTACAAGTGTATCATTATTAAAAATATCACTGATGCTGATTCAACTGTGTTTTCTAATGCATCAGTAATGTCTGCCACTGGAGAGAATGGCTTCTCAGAGCTCAGAAGTTTCTCAGAAGTGAGAATTTAGTACGGAGGGAGAAGTTTTATGGACAAGAACCATTCAGGATTCAGCAGATTCTTATAGCACTCCAGGTTTAGAACACTGAGCATAATGAAGGGTCATGAGGTCAGCTTTAATGAGTAAGTTGTTAGTCTTGATAAGTTAGCCAATTTTATTTGGTTCATAGAATTGTCTTCCAAAAGCAAATATGTCCCAGAGAAAGTGCTAATATTAGCTTTACTTAATAGCAGTGTTTGTTAGCAGAGAACACGAAAGTATGTCTAGTTCCAACACTTAACATGGGGGGGAGTAAATTATGAAGGGTTTGGTTCTCACTTGCATACTCAAGTATGCATAGACCAACTCAGGTAGACCTATACCAAGCAGTGTTCAGATTGGTCCGAAGTCTGAATCAGCTGCCCCACCCCAAATGTGCATGAATAAAGCCTCTTCTCTGAAGAGTTGACTCAGTAAAAAAGGTTTCTGAATGCTGAAAAATCTCCATACCTTATTGTGATGAAAATCAGAGAGAGAACATAGGGATACTCCAGAAAGCCTCAGCTTGACCAAGGGTCATTTAATCAGAAGCCTAGGGCCAAGTCCTCCAGAGACCCATTCAATTCCATATGGTACACATCAATCTTTGCCTAGAAGTTCTTTTCAGGAGGGTAACCATACCTGATTGGTAGCTGTTTCTTATCATATCTTTGTCAGAAGGCTTTTTGGTCTTGAAATTTATCTAAACATTCCTGATAAGCGAATAGTTCCCCCTTATCATTCATACACTCATAACATTTATATCAGCCTCTAAATTGGATTTCATTTCCTTTCCTTTAGAATAATTTTATTCTTCCATAGTAGAGGATAATCTAAATAACAGTTAATCAGAAGTACCACTGTGGATTTCAGAAAAAAAAATGTATATAGTGAGATCAAAGATGCACACCTACTGTGTCCTCTTCCTTGTCATTATGTACAGGAGATACTTAAAGGAGATACATTGACACTGTAACAGTTTAAAGTCTGTTCTCTAACAATGTATTTCCCTGTCCTTTTCTTTGTAATGTGTTCTACAAGAACACAATTTGCTATATGTGGAAGCTTTTAGACCTGCTCCCAAGTGTTTTCCAGATTATAAAATGTTACACTTTTCTTGGAAGGTGCAGTTCTTTCAAATGTACAGAGCACTTTGATTTAATCATGTGAAGGAGAGCTGCTAAACGCCCACTCAGTTTAAAGTAATTAGTAAGTAGCTAGTATGTCTGCTGAGAGGGCAGCTGGAGGCAGTTTGGAGCTTGTCTGCTAGAGAACTTGTTGATTGGAAATAGACAATCAGAGTTTTCATTTAGAGGCGAGGCCTCGTGCTGTTCTATGATCTCTCTCTGTTTTACCAAGAGCAAAGGAAGAGTTAAGTGCCGTCCGAGGGATATAGTAGGCAGTATGGGCACTTGGCAATCAAAATGACAGCATAATGTCTGCCTCCTCTCTGATTAGGAGAGAAGTGATCAATCCTCTTCCTAGAAGGAAGTTAGTGAAGTGGAGCTATTTGGAAAGAGGTTCTGGAGTCTCAAAAAAGACTAAGAAAACCTTAAGAGCTAACAGGGAACTTTTAAAGGGAATACAATTAAATGTGAAGAGAAACAAAATATGCTAAAATTGAAAGATTAAATCTTACAGAGTAGGTCCAATGTATGTTTTCATAAATATGACTTGTTACATCATCTGCTTAAAATGAGTAATCATTCTAGTTTACAAATGTCTAAATGTAATGACAACAGTTATGGAGCTCAGTAATGAAGGAAAAGAGTATTCTGACATCTTGACTATAAGTGCTGTCTCACTGGTCTTTGATCTGAACAATGGCTTGGCACCCAGTGGAGATTTGGCACATTTTTATTCTTGTGTAAGTAATAACATATGTATGTATGTGTGATGGCTAATCCTGGGTGTCAACTTGATTTGATCTGAGATTAACTGAAATGAAAGAGAACTTCTTGATTGGATCATCTAAAGCCGGAAGACACACCCTAAATGTGGGCATTACCTTCTGATGGCAGCCTATGGTATAAAAGGCCAAGGCAGAGGAGAACGCCAGGCTTCTTGCTGCTTGCCTTCTCTCTCACTGGTGAGTTCATCTTGCTGCTGTAGACTGAAGACTAGCTGATCTTTTGGAATTCATCAGACCTTCATCGCCAGATTGGGACTCCTGAGACATCCAGCCTTGTGGACTGAGCTACTACGGATTCTCAGCCTCTCCAGTGTGGTGCAGC
>NW_008329328.1:39493-60421 GCF_000622305.1 Nannospalax galili | reverse complement strand
TATTCATTCTACTGGTTCTGTTTCTTTGGAGAACCCTGACTAATACAGTATGTAAACGTCAAATACCATTTGGAAAAATTATACATATAATTCTATGTATAGTTTCATGTAATCAATACTCCACTGAAGACGTAGACCAATTCCATCACCAAGTGAATTCCCTTCTTGTCATTGGTCACCAATCTTCCCACAGGTGAATTAAGGAAGTCACGTGTTTGATGCTCAGATCAACAGCTACAAAGCCTCCACATACATGAGAGAGAAAATGGAGACTATATATATATATATATATATATATATCTTTATATTTAAGACAGGGTCTTATATATTCCAGGCTGGCCTCAAATTTGCAAGGTAGCAAGAACGTGAACTTCTGATCTTCCTGCCTGCATCTCCCAGGGGCTTAGATTACAGGTGTATACCACCACACCTGGTTTATGTGGAACTAGAGTTGATACTCAGGGCTTTCTCCATGTAAAGCAAGCACTCTACCAACTAAGCTATATTCTCTGTCCCAAGGTTCTATTTCACATGACCACAGATTAATTTCATTGACTAGTTAATGTCATTTAGGTGAAATACAGTGGGTTTGACATTTTTCATTCATCATGTTTTTTATCTATCTCCATGTTGTGGTTCTTTCTCCTATCATCGATTAACATTTAGTTGTATGAACAATGTATTCTACTCATTGCTTAATGGATATCAGTTCAAGTTTCCATTTCTGGCTCATGTGTGTGTGTGTGTGTGTGTGTGTGTGTGTGTGTGTGTTGTATGTACATGTGTGCAGGTGCAGTTTTCCATATGTGCACACATGGAAGTCAGAGATCAGTGCTGGGCATGTTCCTCAATCAATTTTCATCTTATTATTTTACAACAGCATCTCTAACTGAGACTGGATCTCCCTGGCTGGCCAGTGAGTCCTCACGATTGCTAGAGTTACAGACATGTGCCACCACACCAGTGTTAACATGGAGCTAGAGATCAGAACATGGGCCCTTATGCTTGTAAAACAAGCAGTTTACCTACAGAGCTGTCTCCCCAGGCCCCAGATTTAAGAAATTTTAAACTAAATTGTAATTTTTATTATTCACTTTGGGAATACATACTTTCACTTAATATGGGTAAATATTGTATTATAATCGCTTGATAGTAAAAGGAATTAATGTTAAATTTTATAAGAAACCTTCAGAGTTTTTCAAAGAGGAAGGAATGTTTTATGTCCCCACTGGTGAAGCACAAAAGCTTCAGTTTCCAATGCCCTTGCCCACACCTGGGTTAATGCAGTAAATCTTGGCTCTTTCTTTCTATAAAATAATATTAAATTTTTGTTTTTCACAGTCATAATGATCAAAGATACTCAGCATATTTTAATGTGTTTTGTAGCCATTTGTAAAATTTTTTTCATGAAGTATCTTTTTTTTCACTTTTTAAAAAACTTATTTACTTTCATTTTATGTATATGAGTGTTTTACCTGCATGTATGTGCACCCATGCATGCAGTATCTGTGGAAGCCAGAAAAGGGCATCAGATCCCCTGGAACTTGAGTTACAGATGGTTGTTAGCTGTTATGTGAATGCTGGGAACTGAACCCAAATCCTCTGCAAGAGACCAGTGCTCTTAACTGATGAACTATCTTTTCAGCCCTGAAGTAGCTTTTTAAATTTCTGCCTCCTCATTTGTTTTTAAGAGGCAAAGACTGACTTTGTAGCACAGTAACCAGGAACTCTGGGTCCTCCTGCCTCAGCTTCTTACATGCTGTGATTACAAACATACACCCCAAGTCCAGTTATTTGCTTCTTTTTAATTAGGTAGTTTGTCTTTTTATTACTAATATGAAAACTTTCCAGCAGTTAGTTTTTCAGCCAATACATTAATTTAGAATCTTTGACCTACCATTTTTTTTCCTTCATGTCATTTTTGATAAAGTATTTTACTTTTTTAAAATTTTGTTATTTAATTTTTGTGTATTTCATACAGAACATCTCAATCAATCTTAATCATCTTTATACTCCTGTCCCCACTAGCAACCTCCCATAGCCCTCCCACTGAAGCCCATATACTCTGTTATTCCTGTTAAGGCCCACTGTGTCAAGTCAGTGTCCTCAGACTTTCCTCAGTGCAAGTCCATCCACTGAGGTCTAGTCAGTCTACCTAGAGTTCCTTGTTTTAGAAAGATCAGCTCTTCTTCACCTAGCAGCAATCAGTTGCCAATATTTCTTCAGCAAACATTGGGGTCTGCTGTTCCTTTTCCCATTCTATGCTGTGTTTTTGTCTGCCTGAGTTTGCATGGGATTTGTGTATGCTGACACCATTGCCATAGAATCACATGAACAGGTTTCCAGGAGCTTATAAGACTCTGTTTCCATATGGTCTTGCACCTCTGCCCTGGCTCTTACCATTTTTTCCACCTCTTCTTCCACAATGGACCCTTGGGTAGGTGAAGTTTCATAAAAGGGTCCTGTCCTAAAACCAGCATTCAGCAGACTTGATCTCCATGCTTTGGCCATTTGTGATCTTTTGTATTCCTGGCTCTCAGCTGCATGAGGGAGCTTTATTAATGAGAACTGAGAGGTTCATTAGTGTCTTCTATACCCTTGTTCTATGTTCCATGAATTAGGTGTAGAGGTTGCAATCCAAAGACAATGTCCATGTGTGTCCAGTTGTGGTACTTGGTAATAATCTCTGACTGGTGCAAAATGAGCTTCTTTGATGAGTGGTGACTGGGATATTTGTCTGTAAATATAAAGATACATATTTTGCTCATAATAAGAAATCACATTAGTCTTGGATTTTCTCTAAGATCTATGATCACTGAAGCCATGTGTATTTAGTTATGTTTACAGAGCCACACTGGAGTTTTGTCCCATTGAGTGGATTTTTAGTCCAATAAGGTAGCTGTTGATTGCCCCCAAGATAAAAGTGCCACTACTGCACCAATGTCATATGCTGTGCTGGTCATTGATGTGGTTATTTGGTCTTGAAGCTGGTGTTGGACCATCAATTTGTGTTTTCTCTTGGCAGCATCATAGAATTCTCTAAAGCTATGAGAGCAAGACTTCAGGACAAGTGGTTTCAGGTAAGTTGCTGCAAATCTACAAGGAACCTTGGGGATAAAGGGAAAGAAGGTGCTCAAGCCAGGCAGGACCACAGAAGACTGATATTATCAAGGGAGAAACGGGGAAAAAGGGGACACTTTAAATTGGGAAACCATGTCAGAAGGGTCAGACAGTGAGAGAGAGGAGAGATAAATAATGCCTAGCTAGTTTAAAAAAAAAACAGAGGGAATCATATTAGCCCAACAACCTAATGACAAATTACAGATACAATATCTCTACCTGAGTCCATGTGTGTGGCTGAAGGCTACATAACAAGAAACAGTGCCAGACAGGAGAAACCTTCTTTTGCGTTGTTGCCCAGGGTGGTCCAAGAGACTCCCAAATTACTCAGGCTATTTCCACAGCCCTTGATGCCCTTCCAGAACTTGAAGGTAAGAGCCTACTGCTGATGGATTTTACTTTTGACAAATCTGACATATTGTCCTTCATTTTACTTCATTTTTGTGCTAAGCAAACTACTCAGTCCATACTCCTAAAAGCAGGTTTTATACTATAGGATTCAGAGCTTTTTTTTAAAATCTTTATGTTTATCTTTCATATTGAATTAAACTTCTGAATGGTGAGAGTTAGAAATATCTCTAATATAATCCACTTACTGCTGTTGTTCTTTGGGTAGTTTTTGCTACTTATGGTTAACTATAGTCTATATATATTAAATAGAAAATGCTAGAAATAAGCAACACAAACTTTTCTAGTATATAGTCATTATACACAGAGCTTCATAAAGACATTTGGACAGAAGTATGTCACACATTTTTATCATGTTCGCTCCATCTATCTCCCCACTTCTTATTTCCCTTCACTCTGTGTCACTTCATAATTTAAAATTTGCAGACCATTCTAAACCATCTCCATGCAATCTCCCACCATTCCATTGTACACTGTTCTGAACAAGTGACCTCATTTTGTCCAGTCAACTCACTGCTAACCTCTTCATAGCCATTAGTTATCAAGCTGACTGTCAGAGCAACCCAGGGTTTCTGTTCAAGTAATCCGGTTATAGTTGTTCTGATTAACTTTCATTGTCATTCATATCTTATTGTGGTCAATCCAGAAATGAAATTGTGCATGTGCAATGCAGTTTGGCACCACCCACAGTTCCAGCTATGCACTAGGCATCTTAGAATGAGTTTCTCACTAACAGGACAGAACTCCTATATTTCATTCAACACTGCTTGTTGAAGAGATTCATTCCTCCTCTAAATTTGTGTCAGTGCTGTTGTTTCAAATTCAGGAAAGATCTTTATTTCCCAAGAATAGCTAATAGTTCACCAATTCGGTCTGATAAGGCGGGCTCTGAGGCGGGGTGCAGGGCAAGGCACTGGGTACTCATTCCTTTGTAAATTAATAAATACACATAAAATATATTATATGGTTTGTCTGGTCGTGCAGGAGACCCAGAGAGAATTCAGGTCACACAGCTTTATATTAAACCTTTGAAATAGACTGTGAGTCTTCCACCCCTGCTCCTTTTTATGGCTTAGTTAGCTTTTTAAAACTTCCCACATTAAGATTGCCCATCTGTTCATTTTTATGCCCTTTTTTGATGTCCTAAGACACATTTGTAACAACATTTTTAAAATACTGCCTGCTAAATCTCCTATACACGCCATTCAGTCTCCAGAATGACACCACCTTCTTTTAACACCAGCAACTTTTTTGTTCCTTTCCATGACTGCTGGATGTTACTGCCAACTAAACATCATGGCTGCTTCATTTCAGGGAATCTCTATCACCTTTCCTTTTTCTCTTTCTGAGACCCAAGCTGACGGCCTTGTGCACATTACCAGTGCTGTACCATTCAGTGGACATCTCCAGCCCTTTGCTTTTTGAGAGATTCTCTTCATGTTGTTCAGAGCGGATGTGCGTTTGCACTCCCACTGCCTTAGCCTTCCCAGCTTTGTGTTGACAAGTGTATGTCAACATTATCCCTTTACCACTCTTTAAAGACTGTTCAATTTTGCTGTGATGGGCAGTTCGATTACTAGAAAATGATTTATATTTCCTTAATTTGGATTTCATTTGTCATTAGGGTAAATCTATTTCAGTTCTCCCCAGTCATAGGCAGTTAGCTTTGATTTAAGAAGTAGTTTTTATTCTCAAGGTATGTTCTTTTAGGTGGAATGTAAAGCCCAAGTCTCTCAGTGAGGTCTCCTTAGACAAAACTCTAATATCTCTTAGACCTACAAGTCTTTGGTACCCTGTTTGGCACTCCCACCCATTGTAAACACCCCACTGGTGGGTGTTGTACAGTTCTGCCTTGAATATATGCAATCAAATAACAAGGAATAGACCCAAGTGGAGATGCCTAGGGTGCTCTCTGTGGAGACTCTGGTTTATATTGAACCAGTTTCAAATATTTTCTGGTCCTGATCTCACTGTTTGAGTTCCACCTCCCAGGATGACATTTAAGAAATTGCTCCCAGATATGCCTTTATTCTTACTTCTATTCTTTCAAATGTCCTGAATATTGAATATCTAAAAGCAGTCGTCTCATGTAGCATTATGCTGTTAAGATTTTTAATATTAAGAGAACAACCTTTTTATTAGTTTCTACATCCTGGAGAGAAATAGAAGTCAATAAACACAGTAAACATTTTAAGTGAATCAGTGGCGTGACTGCAAATGGCACGTCCTGAGGAAGGTAGCTTGCCTCCTCTGAGCAGGGCCTGTAGGCACATTTGTGTGCAGCTCAGCATCGGTGGCTCATCATTATTCACAGCATTGTGAACTATACTGTTTATTCGCTCATAAACCACGTTTATACATGGTTTATAGAAAGCTTATATTAAGTTCATTTTTACACTAATTATCTCAATATTAACCACTTACTTATGTTACACTGTTACATTTTCCTTATAAATTGGAGGTTTCATTTTGTTTTATTTTTGGAGACAGTATTACTATGTAGTTTATGCAGGCTGGCTTCAGGTTTACTATGTAGCCCCCACTGGCCTCAAACTCAGGGTCCTCAGATATCTGTCTATTGAGCATTAGGATTATAAGTACTTGGTAACACACTAAGATACTGATTGCTTTTCAATCTATTGCACTTACAAGCTTCTCCAAGTTTTCACTTTTTAAAAACTTGTATAAAATAAATTCACTTTTTTTCTTGGGTGTGGTCAATTTATAGAATATTTGCTTTAAAGTGGGCTATAGTTCTTCATGTATCCCTATAACAAATGCATTAATTTTGGACATTTGATTTGATATATGAGCATGTGGATAGCATAATATGCATGTGGCTTCTCCTGTAGTTCCGTGCCCAAGGCAGCCTTTAAGACCTAGGATTTCTTATCCCCAAGGCAGATCATGGACGCTGTAATCTTTCCCTGCTTTTCTGTTTTGGAACTGACCTTAAAGAATTCTCTGATCTAGCCTAAGATTCCTCATCAGAGAGATCAGGTCTCATTCTCTGGAAAGAAAAGCCCTATGCAGAAAGCCCAAGAAGAATTCAGAAGCAGACAGTCCTGGCTAAACATTTCCCTAGACCTCACTGGCATTAGATCACACTGCTCATGTCTTGTCATAGTCCCACACTGTGGGCCAGACTTCAATCACACCCTTGCAATTAAGTCTCCAGAAAACTCAAAATGGGGCTAGAGAGGTGGCTCAGCAGCTAAAAGTGTGTACTGCTCTGGCCAAGGACTCAAGTTCAATTCCTATCACCCATTTGGGGTGGCTCAGAATTGCTTGAAACTCAAGCTGCAATGGGCCCCAGAGCTCCCCACCATCACATGCACATACAGACACACATGTGCACCAGCCTTAAAATATATTTTAAAAATAAATAGATCAGGATTCAGTGATCTTCCAGCTGAACACATGGAGATTTCTGGGGTAAGCTACACCTACACAAGGCCTACACCAAATAGTTCATCTTGCACAATTCTATCTCTTTATCCTTGGTGATATCTCCTATAATACCAGAAAAGGAAAGTGTGTTCCTAAATTCTGTGAACCACTCCAATAAATTGATCAAAGGAGGAAGTTATGAAAACTGTAATTTATAGCCAGTCAGTCAGAAGCACAAGTTAAACAAACTTGAAGCTTTGGATAGTAACTAAAGTAAGGGAGATGTGGTAGGCTGCATCATCAGCTTATGAGATCTAACGTTCTCCCCAGGAACACAGTGGATTGAACTAGAGGACACCAGCTGTGGCCCACAACCTTTTGAGGTCACAGAAATCTTCTTTGTGAATTATGTATTGATGGTGCTGTGAGAGTAGAAGAAAACAGTTTGCTTTTACTGAAATAACTGATAATTAGAAAAATCATATTTAATCTCTGGATCTTGTTTATCTCTAAAGCCAAAGACAGAGATTTCTAAATATCAACCTAGCCACTCAAACTGCATGGTCTGTACTAACACAAAAGTCCAAAGAGAAATTCCCTTCTCTCCAAAGTAAGCTGTCCTCCCAACACTTCTATTACCTCCCACTGAAACCAAAATTACAAATTATAGAATGCATTGTTTCACTTTTAATTTATCATTTGCAACATGACTTATTTGTTGCATTTTAGAGTTACTTTCCTTCTCTGTGATTTTTCCTGTTCATTCCTATTGCTGTCTTATTGCTACCCCTAGAAGAATTACAGCAGTAATTTCCTAAATTTATACCTCCAGTTTTTGCACACTGCCAGTTACATTTCCAAAGTAAATTTCTAATATAATCTTACCAAAAGCCTTGTTAATTCTTCATCACTTTTATTAAAAGAACCAAGTGTTGAACATTGACTCAAAGAACCAAACTTATTATCAAGCACTTGGCAAATTCATCTTCTACAGGTTACGTTGTCCTCTTGCATCTCTCTCTCTCTCTCTCTCACTTATTCTTGGCATCAACAATCAGTTCTAATCTTGGCTATCTAGAGCCAGCATACTCATCATAATGCATTGCATATTCAAGGACTAGTCTATCAATTAATTACTTTTTCTGAGGCATCTTCACAACGCCTCAGGGCGATTACAGTTTTCACCTTGATGATATAAATTCTCTGAAAAATTTGTCATTGTGTTTCTGTGACTGTTTTCTTATATTAGAAATGTTTTTCTTTACACTTTCCCCTCATCCTAAACACTGCATATTTTAAAATGTAGCCTTCCGGCTTTCAGTCTCTTCTTTTATAAAACTGTCACCATATTTGTTGAGCTTATTCTCAGTGTGTGCCAGGTAATAGGCTAAATGCAATGTGTTCCTTATTATTTCATTAAATTCTCAAAAGAATACAAGAGGGAGTCATTTTTAATGTAATATATTACATTTAATGTCCCATATTTACTTCTGGAATATAGATCTCTAAAGAACATGATTCAGGTCAGGCTCAGTATTTTTATTTAGTATCATTTTACTCTACAATGTACAATTTCTCATGTAAAAATAATTTGCCTTGGTCCGTTTCTTTGGTTTCTATTTGCTTTCTTTCTCTCGATCATTCCATGTAACTTTTCTCTCTGTTCTTAGTACAGTCACTGTTTATAGTTTTGTAGTAATATTAACCAACTTCCCTGGAATTTCACCAGCCAATGAGTATAATCTTAGAGATGAAATAATTTGCTTTGCACTGACTTTTATTACCATCTGATTGAAGTCTCTAATCTCTGGGAGGATCAGAGGCGATGTGAGCTTTTGAAAAGTCTTTTCATGTCCTCATTTGTTATTCTCCGTAAAGGTTTTAAGGCCACCTTCCCACTATTGCTGTTTCCAGAACATTTCATTTCCTGATATGGCTCAAACCACACACCTTAATTTTGAAAATACAAGGGAGAATTTCCAGGACCACTAAGCGATATTCTAAGATGAGTAGAAATGGAGTGTTATTCTTCTGTGGGATCATCCTCCATGTTACTTTTCATATCAACTGAGAAAAATATCCTGTTATAGCAACTACTTTGACTTCTTCCTATTACTTCTTTCTCATAAAGCCTTGTTTGCTTTTCCGTCCTTCAGTCTATCGTTTTCTGCCAATAACTTCAGTTTTACATGAAAATAATTTCTTCAAAATCATTTTTATGTTTTCTGGGAGAGCTCTGCATCTCATCTCTATAGTTAAACACCTGATGCAAGCCTAAGCCAATCTACACCATCACATTGACATAAAAACACTGTTTACTTCACATGGAGAAATATGACTTACAACTTTCTAATCTCATGAACTTTTAAGTTCCCTTGGGGCTATTACAATGAAGGTTTGCCATTTCTCAAAAGGATCAAAAAAAATTTTTTTTAAGTAGTCTTAGCAGCCTTCCTACATCAGGATGGTAGTTTTTATTTAAGAAAGAAGATGGCAAAGAAAAGTATAGGAGGGAGAAAGGGGAGAGGAAAAGGGAGAGAAGGGTGGGGACAGGGAGAGGGAGAGGAAGAGAAAGAGAGAGAGGAGACAGAGGTCCTGTTGTGATCACGTTAACACCAAACGCTGGCGATTGCTGGCTGGATGATGGGCAGTACCACTGCCTCCACCCTATCACCTGGATGATGGATGGGCAGTACCACTGCCTCCACCCTATCACCTGGATGATGGGCAGTACCACTGCCTCCACCCTGTCACCTGGATGATGGGCAGTACCACTGCCTCCACCCTATACCTGGATGATGGATGGGCAGTACCACTGCCTCCACCCTATCACCTGACCAACTGGTGTTTGGACTTTTCTTACTCTCCAGTGGAAGCCACAGCTACAATGCACTGCAAATGGAAAATGTCATTTTTTTAATAAATACCGCCCCCTATATCTGACTATCCAAACAGACCACTTTTTTAAAAAAATCATGTAGTCAAAACTTATACCAGGATTTAAAATTAGAGATGAGGGCTAATGAAACAATTTCACCTCTAGCGGACATGCTGTGTAACCACTCTAGTTGAACAGAACCAAAAAAATGAAAAGAAGCAGAACACTAGACACAGTAGGTTTATCAATAAATCCCTCCTTTCCCTAAACCGTCTTAAGTATAGATTGAGACAGGTAAGAAGAAAGCGATCAGCTGAGACTTAGGTCCAGGTCTTCTGGACCCTGCACTCATATCACTACCATAATAAAGTACAGCTTCTCTTTTGTTCACTTAGTGCCTCATATAGTGGAACAATTTTTGTTAAATTCACATGTTAAATTCATATTTTATAAACAACTTTCCAATTTTCCAACAAATTCCATGGAACTAATTAAATTAAAAATTAATTAATTAAAAATTCAGTGTTGGAAAGCACTGAGCCAAGACCACTTCTGTGTTTTTGTATGATTTGTATACTTGTGAAACAAGCAGGTTTTCTAGGACACTGTTTGCTCTGTGCTCTAAGAGGAATCACTGTTTGGTCAACTTGCTCCTCATACTGTAATCTGAGACTGCTCTCATGTAAAGTAAATCATTATTGAGAACAAACACATTGTAAGGAGTTAGTAGGCAGAATGGGAGATATCTCAGTCCCTTTGCTGAGAGGCCAAGGAATTTAATAAAGCAACATTTTTTTCATAAACATTTTTCCCCTTAGTAAGTAATTTAATAGGTGTCTTTTCATCTGCTCTTCCAGCAGTACCAGACTCCCCATAAATATATATCAGTTTGATACCGTGTTTCAGGTCAGGAAAATGACTGAAGGCCATTTTTCTCCTATTTTAGTCTATTTCGTACTGATGAAGAAAATTTAAAATTCATTTACTTTAAACTTCTAACTTATGTGTACTGTTTCTTAAAGAAAGAAAGATATCTCTGAAAAATGAGAGAGTGATTAGTAATTCTCAAAAAGATAGACTGAGAGGTCAACTCAGATGGCATTTTTATCAAGATGACAAATAAAATTTCAGAACCTCCTCCCGCTTCAGTCTAACCTACGAAATGAGTAATGTATTATTTCAAAATGCTTAAAGCTAGTCTCCTTTCATCTGCTGAAACAACTTAAAAAGGCCTTTTAAAGACAGTCTCTGCTACATGAGACCCTGCCTCAAAAACAAAGCAAAAAAGAAAAATATATGCAAAAAATCTCAACAAAAATACCTGCAAACTAGGTAAAATAACACATCAAAAAGATCATTCACCACGAGGAAGTCGACCTTATGCCAGAAATGCAACACATCTGTTAGGTTTCCCCAAGTGTCAGCAGTGCGGCCAAGTCCCCCAGGATGTTGGGCCAACTGGTTCCACAGCCAGAAAGAGGAAACGGAAAGTCAGCGTTTCCTCAGACACCAGGTTTAGCAAATCACCTGCAGAGACCAGGTTCCATAAACTTCCCTGCTTACCCGGAAGCTACAGTTTTCTTATCTTCCAACAGTCAACCCCCCATCCCCAGGTGAGAGTGTTGTGGTAGATTACCCAAGCTCTACCTATCTATAAAACCTATTCTACTTGTATTAGCTGGCATTTCTCTATTTCTGAAAGGTTTCCCAGCAGTTTGTTTAATAGACTGTTTTTCTTGTTCATGGAGTGGTCCTGTTCAGTGGTTTTCACTGTGTGCTTCCATACACACGGTGCTAAAAACCTGGGCGGGATGCATGATTCTCCTATAACCAGGTTCCTTCTTTTACAGAGCTAAAGCACTGACTGAACACTCCTGTGATATGGATTCTCTTCTCAACTACTGTCCTCTGTCCTGCGCACCCTGTGACAGAGTTCAGGTAAGTGCTCCCGAGCGCTCTCTCTCTCTCTCTCTCTCTCTCTCTCTCTCTCTCTCTCTCTCTCTCTCTCTCTTCTCTCTCTCTCCTCTCTCTCTCTCTCTTTCTCCCCTCTCCCTCCTTCTTCTCTCTCTCTCTCTCTCTCTCTCTCTCTCTCTCTCTCTCTCTTCCCTGTCTCTCTCCTCTCCATCTCTCATTCTCCCGGCTTCCTCAACCTTCCTTCCCTCTCTTCCCTTAGGAGGTGTTCAACTCAGTTTCAAGGCATACTGTATGCGGAACACGTTCCCATGCTCTGCTTGGGGCGCTGCTTGCTTGGCGCGCAACTTGGGCCGTTTTCTCGCTCAAGAATGGTATTGTGACTGGAACACCTCTCAAGGCTCTACTTAACTGGGAAGATCTCACCCTCCCCTTCCTAGTCCTGGGCTTGGAAGGCATTCTCTCACAGATTCTCAACTGCTGTAGAGGATCAAGGCAGCTTGGAAGTTCTGGTGGCTTCCCACTGGGCCTTGTCCTACAGTCTCCTCCTCCCTCCCTTCCTCATTCGGGGCTTGGAAGACTCTTTACCTCATTGTCTCACTGGTCTAAGAATTAAGGTGAATTCAAGCTCTTACTGCCCTCCAGTGGGTCCTTGCCCTATGATCTTTCTCCCTTTCTCCCTTCTCTACCCACCACAAATGCTCTCTGATCCCTGGCTGGTACTATTATTTCCAATGACTTATTCACTGGTCTTGTTTTTGTATTCCTAGTGGGACTTCTGCCTACAGTTCCCAATTCTTGGAGCTGGGGTAAGAGGTTAGTCCTGGGTACTTTCTATCTTGCCATCAATCTCCTTCTAGATCTTTTTTTTTTTTTTTCCATTCTTTATTCAAGACTGTCTCTCCTCTCTCTAACTGGTCATGAGTTCCTCTCATTCAAAACTAGACCCCACTGCCCCTGTTGCCTGTCTTCTTAAAACTCTTTCTCTTTGAGGACTGGAGGATTCCATTAAAACTTGCTGTGTCATTTTTTATTGTACTATGACCTGGCCACAGTATAAACTTGATAACTCATCTCAATGGCCAGAAAAAAGAACATTTGACCTCCAGATTCTTATAGCTCTTGATAATTTCTGCCACCACACTGGCAAGTGGCTGAGATCCCCTACATTCAAGATTTTTTTGCTCTTTGCTGCTGCCTTCCCCTCTGTGCTTCCTGCCAGACCCACCAAATTCTTCTCACAAGGGCCAAGGACAAAAATCCCCCCTGAATCATAGATTCGGGACTCCTCAGACGCAGCTCCACCAATGCCTTGATACCTCCTCCCCCTGAACCCACAGCACTGTCCCCATCTATACCACCTTCACCCCTTTACCCCCACTCCCCCTCCTCTGTTATGGACATGCAGGAACCTCCATGTCCCTGAACCCCCTTCTCTGTTTCTCCCCCCAACCTCCCTTAGTCCACCACCATTCCATTCTCCCCCTTCTCAGGCTGACCTTGCTTCTCCTAACTTCTCCCTTCCTCACCTGTGGCCACTTGTTCCTGCTCTTGCACCTATAGGAGCTACTCTCTCAGGGAGGTTGCTGGGGTTCAGGGAATTTTCTGTGTTCATGATCCTCTATGTCTGACCTCTCCCAGATAGAGATGTGTTTTGGTTCCTTTTGACCCCACCTCATTTATTAAGGAGTTTAGGTATCTTACTCAGGCCTACCATCTGACTTGACATGATCTCTACATTATTTTCTCTTCTATTATCACTCCTGAAGAAAAGGAGAGGGTCTGGATGGCAGCCCAGGCTCGTGCAGATGATGCTCACCACAGTGATGACAATTAGGAATCATGAGGAGCCCCACTGGAACTACCAACCTAATGCTGAGAATGAGACCTGAGGGTGGGCAACAAGGGATAGAATGGTTGTCTGCCTTCTGGCAGACCTGGTAGAGACCTCCCACAAAGTAATTAACTTTGACAGACTGAGAGAGATTACCCCGCACCCCTCCGAAAAGCCAGCCGAGTTTATCACTGGGCTCACTGAGTCTCTCCTCCAACTTACTAAGCTAGATCCTGGCTCCCAGGAGGCCATGCTGGTTCTTAATTCTCATTTCATCTCTCAATCAACCCCAGACATTAAGAGAAAACTAAAGATAATAGATGATGGCCCTCAAACTCCATAGAGAGATCTGATGAATATAGCATTTAAAGTCTTTAATGGCTGGGTGGAACAGGAAAGGATTGAGATCTCCTGTGGCAGACAGAAATACTAGCTTCTGGCGGCAGCCCTGAAGCCTACCCAGAAAAGAATGGGGCAAGGAACTCCACCTGGGCCCTGCTTCAAATGTGGCAATTCCAGCCATCGGGCAAAACACTGCCCTACACCTCGCCCACTGCCAGGACCCTCTCCTAACTGTAGACAGATGGGACACTGGAAGGTTGACTGCCCTTCTTCTCCTCTTCAAAGCAGGTCACCCAAGTTCCTCCTCCACAGGGCAGTGTTGCAAATCTTCTGGGCCTGGCAGCTGAAGACTCATGCTGCCCTGTGACCTGAGCCCCCACCAAGACCATGAGGATCACCACAGAGGAGCCCAGGGTAACCGCCCAGCTAGCGGGCACGTCTTTATCACTTTTACTCCATTCGGTGGCCAGCTGGTCTATACTTCCTGTTTGCTCCTGGAAAGCTTATCCTTCTCAGGTGTCTGTGATGGGTGTTGATGGCCATCCCACCTGCCCAGGGCTATGGGCCCCCTCCTCTGTTCTCTCTGGGGCCACCTAATCTCTCACTCCTTTCTTGTCGTGCCTAGCTGCCCTACCCCACTGCTACCCAGGGACATCATGAGTGAGCTGGATTTTTTTTCACTCTCCTTTCCTCCAGTGCCTTCTGGACTTTTCCTCCTCCTCCTAGCCTGTAAGGAACCTCCAAATAAAGTTTCAGCCTTACCTCCCTCACACTACCTTCTTCCAGATTACCTCGTTAACACTAAGGTGTGGGATACTTCTTTCCCTTCCATGGCGTCTCACCTCTTCCCCATCAAAATTTCCCCCCGAGACCCCTCTTCTTACCCCATCACCCACAATATCACATTTCACTGAAGCATAGACAGGATTTAAAGCCCATCGCACAGCTTTGTGATCAAGGGTATCTTTGAGCCCTCCCACTCATCTTTCAGCACACCTGTCCTCAAATCTGATGGCTCCTACTGGTTGGTTCAGGATCTCAGAATTATTAACGCAGCTGTCCTCCCTATTCACCCCGTGCTGCCTAAGTCTCCTACTCTCCTATCCCAGATCCTTTTCTCTACCACCCACTTCACTGTTCTCGAACTCAAGGATGCCTTTTTTTTTTTTTTAATCATCCCTCTACACGTAGACTCACACAGTCTCTTTGCCTTACCTGGGAAGACCCTGACACAGGAATGACCTCACTACGTACTTGGACTGTCTGCCCTCAGGGGCTCAGGGCTAGCCCTCACTTTATTTGGTCAAGCTCTAGCCACTGATCTCCTTTTCCTTGACCTGCCTCCTAGCTGCTTGATTCAATAGGTTGATGACCTCTTACTTTGCAGCCCCACACTCTCGCTGTCTCAACAACACAGTGCTCAGCTTCTTAACTTCCTGGAAGTAAAGGGATATAGAGCCTCCTCTGCCAAGGCATAGCTCTCTGTCTCCCAGGTCAAATTCCTAGGGTTCCTGTTATCTCCCCCGCCTCGGGAACTCACTCTAGATGGTGACCGGTACCTGAGGTCTCTCACAAGCCCAGCTACTAAGGAGAAAAGTCTTTCCTTTCTAGCCCTGGATACCTCCACACCTGGATTCTTAACTTTGCTCACTCCCTCTATGAAGAGGCTAAGGGTCCCCTCACAGAGCCTCTTGACCCCCTACACCTGTTTTTTCTTGCCTCCTTGATGCACTCTTGTAAGTCAAAGACCTGGCTCTCCCTAACCTTTATCAGCCTTTCACCCTTTATACTACTAAAAAATGGGAAATTTCCCTGGGTGTCCTGGGACAGATGAAGGAACAGACCTTTGCACTTGTCGCTGACCTTTCCACACAAGTGGTTACAACAGTCAGGGAATGGCAACCCTGCCTGCAAACCCTCACTGCAGCCTACCTAGATTGGAGCTTATCTCTCAGCTCTACAGGTTTCTGCCAGGCAGGCTATGCCATAGTCTCCGCAGGCCGTTATAGAATGTAGTCCCTTACCACCAGACATTACTTCTCAAAAGGCAGAGCTCATTGCCCTTACCAGCGTCCTCACCTTGGCTCATGGTAAGATCATTAACATATATACAGATTCTAAATATGCCTTCCTCACCCTACACAACCATGCCTCCATTGGCAGGAGCAGGGGTTTCCTTAAAACTAAGGACACATCTATAACCAATCAGCTTCTCATCTTAAAGTTGCTTAAAGCCTCCCATCTCCTTAAGCCAGTGGCAGTTATCCACTGCTGAGGCCACCAAGCGCATACTAACAACATAACTATGGGCAATGCTTTCGCTGACAAGACCACTAAAGAGACTTAACAACCTTCCCCTATTATCCTCCCGGCCTGCCCAATTTAATTCTTACTTACTCTGAATACCAATGACAGGCTCTCCTAACCATGGGAGCCATTCCAGGTACAAGGGCTGGCTCCTGTTACAGGATAGATATTGTCTCCCTGACACCCAGGCTAAAACCTTCTTAATGGCTATTCATAAGTCTTTTCACATTGGGTCTTGGTTCTCTGATCACTTTCTCCAGCCTCTCTTTCTCCACCCCACCCTTTCTTCTCTTATTAAGGTTGTCACCCAGAAATGCTCCACATGCATCCAAACACCCCACAAGGAGTTTGCAGTTCAAGGTAGTCTCGGGAGGACTGGCAGATAGACTTCACACACGCCTCCCAAGAAAAAACATAAATATCTTCTTACTGTGGTACTTTGTTGGGATGGGTGGAAGCTTTTCCTGCCACAGCAGTTGTGGTCTGTTCCCATCTCTTAGCTGATATACTACCCAAGTTTGGGCTTCCTGGGTCCATCCAGTCAGATAGTGGCCTGGCGTTTATCTCAAAAGCCACTCAGTCTCAAAAGCCTTGGGGGTACAATGGCACCTCCGCATCCCTTATCACCCTCAGTGCTCAGGGAAGCTTGGAAGGGCTAATGGGCTTATTAAGATCCACCTTTCCAAACTATCCTTTGAACTTCATCCACCTTGGACTCAACTCCTGCCCTGACCCTTATTTGGGCCACTCCTTGTGCCCCTCCATGCCTCAGCCAATTCAAACTAATGTATGGCTGTCCTTTACTTCTGGGGAGCTCGCCACCTCTAGAAGCAGCCTCACTCAGTGCCTTTCCTTATCCTCTTATGACAGCTTCTCTTGGAACATGTTGATTGTGTCCTCCCCCAGCCCTCCACTGACCCTATCACACAAACTACTGTGCCAGAAGACTGGGTCTTTCTAAAAGTCACCCCCAGGTTCTCAATCTACACTGGACAGCCCACACTTGGTCATTCTCACAATTCCCACAGCAGCTGTTACAGGGACTTGTGACCTGGATTCACCTGTCACAGCTCAAACAAGCCCCAGACCCTGAACAAGTTCCAGAGTCCTCCCTTGCCAGAACTCCCACCTGATACGGCAAACTTCTAGTCTAACATGCAGGCTCCCCTTCTGTTCCTCTTGGTTTTCCTAACTCCCTTCCTTCTTGCCTCCCTAGCCCAGCAGGCATGAAAATTCCAGATCTATGCACATGATAAAGACCCTCCAGAATTCCTTAACTACACCTTTTGTTCCTTTTCAGGATGTACCTCTGATATCCACCTCACTTTTACTGTCAAAGAGGCCTGTTCATATCATTGTAATCCTGCCAGCTAGCTACACGGGCCAATTATGTATTTATGGTTGTTCACAAACACACAGATTCCTACTGTAGAGAAGCCAAAGACTACAGAAGCTGTCCCTCATGGGGTTGCCAATACCATTACTCTGACAGCAAATACAGATGGTATCTCCCCTCAACAACTAAGGATGGGATGGGTATTCCATGTTCCCTCAACAACTAAGGATGATCAATGGGTGTCCTGGGATACCTACCGGGTCACCTTCACTATTAGAGACCCCTGGGACAACAGATGGGCCATGGGGTTTGAACATTACATATGCATAGCATGGCTACCTGCAGAGGATGGAAGAGGAAAGATAATAATCCTCAGGTTCCTTGAAGAGGCACCATCCACTCCTATCAGTGCTGAAGTGGATAAATCAGACAGTCAGCAACCAGTTTAGAATCAGAAATTTCCAAATTCAGGGGCCTTTCCTTTACTTGTTCATCCTGGATGACTATCCTAAATGAATCTCTGGGACTCTATCACACCTACGGGAATGCCAACAGGACCCTCAACCCAACCTCTTGTTTCCTCTTTGGCCCCTTGAAACAATCCCTCATAGCAGCAATTCCTCTTTCCCTAATGTAGCTCTAGGCTCTAAACCCTGTAACCCTGAGACTATAGCCTCTCCTTCAACCCCACCAGTGTCCTGTACTCTCCAGGGGTACTGGGAGATTGTTCCTATAGCACACACTCTTCCCCTTATCCTTCATCTGCCTATGCCAACATCTTGGTTACAAAGATCCTGCAAGCCCCGAACGGAGTCCTCCAGTGTCAGTTTAAACTATATCAACGCATAAATCAAACTACTCCAGGTCCTTGCTTCCCCACCCTCCTGGCACCTCACTTACCCTGTATATGAAAGAATTTCTCACCCTTCTCGAGGTCACACATGGGACTCAGAGATCTGTGCTCCTCCCAGTAATGGTCAAAGTAAGCCTAAAGACCTCAGTGGCTGCTGCAGAATTGGTGGTAGGGGGACTGGGACAGTATGCATTTGCCTCAACAGATATCTACTCAGCTTGAAGATACCCTCAGCGAGTCAACCTTAGACTTACAAATACTTCAAAACCATTCATGTCTCTAGAATTAGTAGTCCTTTAAAATTGGAGAGCCATCGTCCTGCTGACTCCCGAGAAATGAGGCACCTGCCTCTTTCTTAATGAGGAATAGAGTTATTTCATCAATCATACAGGCCAGGTGGAAGAGAGGATAAAAACTTAAACAAGATTGCTCAGAGACTTCACCCCTTGGTGAATGCAACAAATTCTAGATTCTCTTCTTGGCCTTCCCTTGCCTCTGTCTCCTACCTCTTCATGACCCACTGGTATCTATTCTCCTCATACTAATAATTGCGCTCATGTCTTTACAGATTCTTCCAGGAGAGGATTGGTGAACTAACCCCACTGCTCAGGAAATCAAGTGCTTCAACAGAATTTCTTTAGATCACCTCTCATGCCTGATTGCCACCCTGGACTAATACTTCCAGCCTTCTTAACTCCTCCATCACCCCCCCTCAGCAGCAAGTAGCTAAGAAAGACCACAGTTACTCTTTATCATCAACATAAATCTGGAATGTTAGGTTCCCAAAATAGTAGCAGTGCTGTGAAGACCTCAAGAATGTTGGGCCAACCAGTTCCATAACCAGAAAGAAAGAGGAAATCAAAATGCAGCATTCCTCAGAAATAAGGTTTCAGAAAAAACCCTGGAGAAACCAGGTTTTACAAATCCTCTGCAGAAACCGGAAAAAAGGTTAGAAAAAAACCCCTAGAGAAAACAGGTTTTACAAACCCTCTGCAGAAAGCATATTTTGCACACACACACACACACACACACACAGAGAGAGAGAGAGAGAGAGAGAGAGAGAGAGAGAGAGAGAGAGAGAGAGAACAGGTTTTGTAAACTTCCTTGCTTATCAGGAAGTTACAGTTTCCACATCCTCCAACAGTCACCCAGCAATCTGAGAGCGTCATGGAAGGTTACCCAAGCTCCAACTATCTATGAAACGTATTCTACTCTTATGTAGCTTTTATTTCTCTATTTCTGAGAGGTAGCCCAGCTCTTTGTTAATAAATTGTTTTTCCTGTTCACGGAGTGGTCCTGTTTGGTGGTTTTCACTGCATGTTTCCATGCAACATCATATAAATGGACCCAAGGACAGAAATCACATAATCATCTAAATAGATGCTGAAAAGACCTTTGACAAAATCCAACATTCCTTCATAATAAAAGCTCTAGGCTAGAGGGAACCTCACTCAACGCAATACAGGCTGTATATGGCAAACTTATGTCAACATCATGCTAAATGGAGACAAACTTGAATTATTCTTATTAAAGTCAAGAACAAGACAGAGCTGTTACTTTCTCCATTTGTTCAATATGGTACTGGAGGTCTTAGTTAAAGAAATAAGACAAGAGAAGAAAATGTAAAGACTATAATTAGAAAAGATAAAGTCAAAGTATCCCTATTTGCAAGTGATATGATCTTGTATATGAGATCCTAAAATCTTCACCAGAAAACTCCCTGAACTGGCAAGTAGTTTCACAAAGTGGCAGGAAGGAAATTAACATGCAAAAGAATCATTTGCATTCTTCTATACCAATAACAAATACATGAGAAATCAGGAGAAATAATTTTATTCACAATAGCCTCAAAATACTTATGTAAAACATCTTGGAACAAACCTACCCAAGGAAGTTAAAAGCCACTACAAGAAAACTTAAAAACTCTGAAGAAAGAAAAGAAGGGACTATTAGATAAAAACACCTCCCATGCTTGCAGACTGAAATAATTAATATTGTGACAACGTCTATCCTATAAAAATCAATCTACGGATTCAATTCAATCCTCCTCAAAATTTCCATGCGATTCTTCACAGGAATAAGAAAAAAAGTCTTAAAATTCATATCAAAGCACAAAAGACTTAGCAAAAAGAACAATGCTGGCAGAGTTAGAATACCTAACTTTAAATTATACTACAAAGCCATAGTAATAAAAGTAATATGGTACTGTCAAAAGAGCAGGCATGTGGATCACTGGCATAGGCTAGAAGGCCCAGAAATAATTACCACAGTCACCTTACTTTTGACAGAGATGCCAAAGAGAAAAGACAGCAACTTCAACAAATAGTGCTGGGAAAACTATATATATACATGTAGCATAATGAAATTAGACCCCGATCTCTCACTTTTCAAAAATCAACTCTAAGTAGATCAAAGACCTCAATGAGAAATCTGAAATACTGAATTGTTAAAAATAAATCATGGGCAGTAACCTACTAGATAGACATGTAGGAAAGGACTTTGAGAACTGGACTTCTTTCACTCTGGAATTAAGGTCAATAATTGACAAA
>NW_008329328.1:24261-39449 GCF_000622305.1 Nannospalax galili | reverse complement strand
ACTTCATCCTGAAAAAAAAGACCTCAAGCATACTTGCATAGATCCCAAACATACCTATGACCTGAGTCAAATCACCTAATTACTTCTCTGTCCAGAAGAATATGTATATTGAAACTCAGCATCCCTTTTATGAATATAAAGCTTTGTTTTCTGGTCAAGTCTGTGCAAAATAATACATATATTTATCACCATATCTCTAGATCTATCTATCTATCTATCATCTATCTATCAATCATCATCTATCATCTATTTATCTATTATCTATCTATAATTATAGTTTCATATATAAATACATAGTTTTGTATATATATGAAACTATATCTGTATCTTTCACCCTGCACAAAAATAAAGTATAAGTGAAACATGTATTTTTATATAAGACCCAAAACTTGGTAATAGGCAATGGGACATTATAAAGTTCAAAATCTTTTGTACAGCACAGAAAAAGACCAGGAGAGTAAAGCAGCCCAGCGAATGGGAGAAAATCTGTGTCAGCTGCACATCTGATACACAAACAGCTCAAAATGCTGAACATAATGAAAACAAGTACCTCAATCAAAACACAGGCTATGGAATTAAGCAGGAAATCTTCAGAGGAAACACAAATGGATAGTAAACAGTTTTACGAATGTTCACTATCTGTAGCTATGAGGGAAATATACATTAAAACTACGTTGAGATTCCATCTCATCGAACTAAGAATGGCCTGCAACATGAAAATAAATAATGAGGATATTGGAAATAAGGAACCTTCATATACAGTTGGTGGAAATATTAACTGATGCAGTCACAATAAAAATCTGGGTGAAGGTTCTTCAGAAATCTAAGTATAGGTATGCCATATGACCAACTTACACCACTCAGCATGTATGTATGTAAAGGACCCTATAGAAATACATGCACATCCATGGTCATTGCTATCCTCTTCACAATAATTAGAAACCCTAGATGTCCATCAACTGATGAATGGAAAATGAAATTCTGGTATATATGCATAATAGAATCCTATTCATTAGTAAAGACTAATAAAATCATAAAATTTTTAGGTAAAAGAATTGAGCTGGAAAATAATTGTACTGTGAGGTAGCCCAGAAAGAAAAATGCCTCCTACTGTTCTCTCTCATACATGGGGCATATTTTTAGATTTATTTTTAAGTTTGACTTGAAATATAAAAAGAGACCAGGAAGCTATAAATGGGAACAGGGCAATGGGGTTGAGAAGAGACATGTAGGGAGATGGATAGAACTAGTGTAAATTTAAATGGGAGGGGGGATACTGTGGTGTAAAGGTTGAAACAAGGAAAAGGGTGGAGGGATACTTGTATGTCTGTTGGCCAGCATACATAGTGCCATGAGATGCTATGCTCGTGGAGGAGAAAAGTTAAATCCTGTGTGACGCGATATAAACCCGCCGGCCAACATGTTCCCACTGGTACAAAAGTGGCAAGTCTCTGATGGGGGTAACCAAACACTCTCTAACTGGATTTGAGGCTTTCTTCATGCCTGATACTATAAACTTGGTCAAAACACACTAATTTTATTTTCTAATTTGACATGGAGTCAAACTCCTGCTCTTAGCCTTGATCAGAGAAGCTTCCCTTTGCACTAACTAGAAATGAGCATAGAGGAACACAGTTGCTCAAGGTGCTGAGAATAAATGACTGCTAAGTGCTCATCCAAAACAACCCTCTTTAAGGCTCAATGAATATCATGGAAGAAGGGAGAGAAAGAATTCAAGAGCCATATGACAGCGGGAAGAGCTACACAACACTGACCTCTGGGCATGGCACATCCATCGTAGTCATGAACTCAGAGCAGCTACAGTTGTCTGCACTGGGCTTCCACTAGACTGGACCATTCAATCACAAGTCATAGATGGAAGAGGAGCTCATGAGGCCCTACCCCTCCTTGAGGAAATATTGGCTATTGGGAAGTGCTGTGAGAGAGCAAATCATTGTCTTCAGCTGTGTACTCACTGGTGAGCCTGCCAGACTTCAAGGACAGCTCTCCATCCAGTGGCACAGAGAAGCCTTTGGGAAAGTCAGTGGTTCTCAAAACAAAGTAAAAAGATACAAATGTGGGAAAGAGAGGATGGGATTTGATGAGTGAGTGAGAGATAAGAAAAGGAGGGAAGTGAGGGTGATCAGAGTGGATTATACACATGTATGAAATAATAAAACAATGAATTTAATTAATTTAAAAACTCACAGTCCTGTTATCGTCTACTCTTTTGATCAATACTCCTCATCACTTTAGCATAAGAAGCAGGGCTGTCTTTAAGGAAATTGTTTGACCCTTCTTATTCTGTGTGAATATCAGCAATCTGTCCAGGGGCTTACAACAACAGGCTGAAGGGGGAAAGCTGGTGGCGACCTTCAGGATGGTGTCTCATTCTTACTGAGTTTATCAGGCAATAAGTATGTTTTGGTTGGTAATTTGCATAATGTGATTGATGGAGAAGAACTTGTTAGGGGAATGCTCTTTAATGAAATTCAAAACATAAGACTGATTTTCTATTCTATCTTTTCATTTTCCTGCCAAATTAACTTTCAGTAGGAACGATGCAAAGATAATATGAACAAAAGAACGCTGGCTTTGTTTAACAGAGAACCATGGAGTACTGTTTTAGGGTGCTGTTCCTATTTCATTTCTAACTAATGTATGTCAGATACTTACTTAACATTCATGATTTTGACCCATGAAATATATATAATACAAAAATTGAAATGAAAATATGAGGAAGAGCCTTAAACATGTTGCAAAATCCATCTTCATTGCCAACATATTTTCAAGAGGGTGTTGAAAAATAATGATGAAAGGAGTAGCTCTTCTATTCTGTATTCTCAGCATCAAAATCTCAGTGAACTCATAATCACAGGGAATTCTGGCCTAATGGAAAATGATGTATAAATAAATCTTTTAAAAATCTTTTATTTTTATTTTATGGGTATGAGTGTATTGCCTGCATGCATGTAAGTGTACCCATGCCATGCAATACCTGCGGAGGTCAGAAGAGGATGTCTGGTCTCCTGGAACTGGAGTTTTGGATGGTTGTTAGCCATCATGTGTGTGCTGGGAACTGAACCCAGGTCCTCTATAAGTACAGCCAGTGCTCTTAACTGCTGAGCCATCCCTCCAGCTCTGTAAATCTTTACTATGTTTTCATATAACTCCTTTAAAATAGTCTATGTTCCAGTATATTGGGTCAATTCTAATTTCTGCTATTATAATAGATAATAATACAAATTTAGAAGGGAACAATATTACATTAAATAAATATAGGAATTCTCTTACAGAACCTCCACCTCTCACTGCCTCTTCTCTAAATAACCGAATTAAAGCTGTGATTCTTCCTAGAAATGAGCATTTATAAGAAAATGCAAAAGTACATATTCAGTTATTTCTTTGATGATCCCTCAGTTATTGTTTGTCACAATGCTGAGCAATGCATGGGAAGCAAGGTCTCCTCTAGACCGGGAGCAGGAAAACGCTGAGCAATGCATGGGAAGCAAGGTCTCCTCTAGAGCTGGAGCAGGAAAACACTGAGCAATGCATGGGAAGCAAGGTCTCCTCTAGAGCTGGAGCAGGAAAATGCTGAGCAATGCATGGGAACCAAGGTCTCCTCTAGAGCTGGAGCAGGAAAACGCAGGCACCTTCTCACTGCCCACAGATTTTCACTTGACCTTTAGAGATTTATAAGGATTTAAAGACATGATGAAATCACTCACATGAGTTAATGATAATAACATATAGATTTGAGTCTACAAAGAAATAGTTTATATATAATGGAAGTAATTAAGGCTAAGATTATATAGCTATAAGCATAAGTGTTGCATGAAAATAAAGTTCTGGATTTAAACAAAAGTGTATAGATTTTAATCACTGTATATATCGGTGACGAATGATGTAATTAACATGCATCTTTTCACCTTTTTATGTGTCTTTCTGTGCCAGAGTGCAGAACCCTAGATGCTACATTTTCCAAGTATTCTTAACAGGCACAACTTTGAATTAAAACAATTTTCTAACAATTTGTTCTCATTAGTGTTCATGTGATATTTTGAAAGGAAAATGAGATTTGAAACCCTTTAGTTTTGGTCTGGCTTCTATAGTCAAATGATGCTGTGGAGATATAAATACAGAGAACAGATATTCCACCAAAGTTTGAATTTTTTTTCTGTAATGGTAAACTCACTAATTCCGTCAGTAGCTTCTTGGTTTGTTATTCTTCTAGGTTTGCAAAAGAAAGTATTTTATTCTCCATATTAAATTCATTTCTTCTAAAAATGTTAACAGTGTTTCTATTTCACAAACTGAAATTTAACTGTTGCTATGTTTAATAGAAAAAAAAACATGTCTTCATGAAATAGACCTATAGGAGAGTAATCTGTAATTAGCTAAAATGGTAGGATTTGAAGACACTGTTCTGCTTATAGTTAAAACAATATTAATGTTCCAAAGCAAAGATGGAAATGTCACTTCACTTATCAGTAATTATTGGCTGCAATAACATGCCCATAAAAGTCAGGATTTGTGGATTGAGGAGAAAAAGTAGGACAGATCAGGAGTGAAGAACACACAAACTGCGGAACAGTGTGACTGCTCACAGCAATGGTGAAATTTACACAACAAATCTCTTCAAGAGAATGACAAGAAAATCCACAGGTGGCAGAAAATATTTGCAGAAGATATGTAAGGACTATTATTAAGACATATAGACAGAGAGAAGGCCGGATGGCAGGTCAGAAGCAGGAGGGATGGCAGATCTGTGGGAACAGGAGTTTGGGTGGAAGAAAGTCAAGATAAAAAGGCAACAATGGAAAAATAAGAAGAGCTAAGGAAGGCAGAAATACAGCTAACTTGAATTTTGTCCAAAAAGAAGCCAGCAGGCACAGCTAGCCATACCAAACACCACTGTTAATGTGGATCCTGCTAGGGAGGGACAGGGAGGGACTCCAGGCACACGACAAGATCAGACCTTTGCAGAGACAGTTTTCATTTTTGGAAACCCAAACTGGAGGCAGCACTCAGAGAGCAGAGGAACGTGGTCCAGAGTACACACTACAATAGAGCAATCAGATATTGAAATCAAGAGATTTCCAGTACCTACCATGATCTTTCCCCACCATTGCCAGAAAGAAGGAGCTAATGCACCACAAGAAGAGACCTGTGGAGCTTAAGCACAGCATCCCTGAATCTACCAACAGGGGACAGCAGCTCAGCAATTTAGAAAGACAGTTCCAAGGAGTATGCTACACTAATGCTGAGATAGCTACAATCCGCTCATCAGCCCTTTACTCCCATGATTGCCCCACAGACCAATTGCTCAGAGACACTGGGAAAAGCATGAGGAACTTGATACAAGATGCAGATGGAAGTAGCAGACCCCAAACAGAACAGGCAGTAGGGATAGCAGGAAGAATAAAGCTGAGAGATTCCCAACACCCCACACACCAGGCATGGCTTAGGGGAGGTATGTGCATCACAGGAAGTTTGTCTGCAGCTTGATATAAGATATCAAAGCCCTACTTTTAAAGACATAAATAATTAAATGGAAGTTTAAATGAACAATGAAAGGTTTTAATTCAGGATCTAGACAAGAATGCTACGTGGAGAAGAAAGTTTACCGAATGGATGAAAGAATTAGTAACTTGGAAGAAAAATTTGAAAACCTGGAGGAAAACTTCATCAGGGAAATTGAGATACTAAAAAATAACCAAAGAGAAATGATGGGGACGGAAAAGATGAATCTGCTAAATAAAGAATGCAGGAGAAGTGTCAATAGACAGTACTATGCAGAGGAACACAGTTCAGGGATCGAGGGAAAGGGTTAGACAATAATATACACAGGTGTATATACAGGAAAAAAGTGAGTGAATATGCCCGCAATGTCAAAAACGTCTGGGATACACTCAAGAGACAAAACCTAAGAATCCCTGGGCTAGAAGAAGGACCTGACATAAAATCAAATGACTACACAATCTACTCAATAAAATTGTAGCTAAGAACTTACCAAACATAAAGACATCCAAACACTGGAAGCATTCAGAACCCAAATAGATATGACCAGGGAAGAACCTCACTATGACACCTTTCAGTCAAGATATCAAAAATACAAAGCCGGCCTCCAACTTTCCTGCCAGCCCACAGCATGCCTCATAGCTATCTCCTCTTCTCTCTCATGCCTAGCACAATAGCACAGATGAGCAACAGCTCTACCTGCTCCTAGGAAACCTGATTAGTGATCCAGAAACAGGGAAATGAAACTTATGAAAATGGCCCAAGCCAGTCAAAGATCACATTCCTCTTAAGCCATCAGAAATACAACAGCTTCAGAGCAAGCTAGACAGATGGCTCCTGTTCTCCTAAGAAGTCTTTCAACCTCTGCGTTTGATGAGGTATATCTAACTCTTCCATCAGATGCTCAAATTGCCATCAAAAGTGAACTGCTAAAGATTATTCAGATGGAAGCACAATCTAGGACAGAATGGGCCAGGAATTTAATAAATGAACATGGCAATAACCAGTGGCCTGCGGGTTTGAAGTGCCTTTTTGATTGAGTCATCTTACAAAACATTGGGACTCCGGGAAGCTGCCATTCATATATCTTGGAACTTTACTGGAATTTGGGGGAACCAACAAGACTATTTAGATGTCATCAAATGGATGTTAGTTCAATGTATGCAAGATCAGGAACATCCTTGGATCAGGACATTATCTGCTAGAGCTGCAGGGCTGTATTTATACTTGCAAATGGCACAATGTTGCTCCATTCAAGCATTTTTCAGACTCGTTACCTAGATTTTTACAGGCTGTGAAAGACTCATGCTACTGGAATCCTGACTTAGTCCTAAAATCCCTTTTTGAGATCACAGATACTTTTCCAAACATTTATATCCTTGCTTGGAAGCAACTCTACAGCAAAGTCCAAAGTTGTGTAGAGACATTAGCTTCAATAGTATGGAGCACGAGCTTGCCATCTTTCACTAATGGCCTTGTCTACCATTAGTGAAAGATGCTACCAGCATGACCCTCTCTGAGACTGCAGCTGCTATGCTAAGAAAGCATAGCAATGTTGCTGCAGACTGTTCCTCAGATGTTAGTAATAATGCTGATCTGGAAGATGAGGACTTTGATAGCAATGCTGCTGCTGTTGAGAGTGCTTTAGACCTGTTGGCTTGTGGACTCGGTGGAAAGCTCATGTTGCCGATGATTAAGGAACATATTATGCAGATGCTTCAAAATCGTGACTGGAAATTCCTGCATGCAGGATAATTGGCCTTGTCTACCATTAGTGAAAGATGCTACCAGCAGATAGAATGAATTCTTAATGAGACAGTAAATTTTGGCTTACTTTTCTTTTAGGAGCCTCATCCCAGAGTCCTGAATGCAACTTAAATACTGTGGATCAGATGCTTACAGATTTTGCACCTGGTTTCCAAAAGAAATTTCACAAGAAGCCAATTGCAGCTTTGCTTCAGAACATGGAAGGCCACTGCAATCAAAGGGTGCTGGCCCACACGGCAGCTGCTCTATTAACTTCACTGAAGACTGTCCCAAACCTCTGCTTATTCCATACTTGGATAATCTGGTGAAACATCTGCATTCCACTATGGTACTCAAACTTCAAGAGTGAATTCAGAAAGGGACCAAGTTAGTTTTAGAGCAAATTGTGACATTCGCTGCATCCATCCATTCTCCTGCAGATGGTACAGAAGAAAACTTTGTCCATTACTGTGACGTGTTCATGCCATCACTGCAGTTCATTGTTGAGAATGCAGTCCAGAAAGAACTGAGACTGCTGAAAAGAGCATTACTGTGTGCATCGGCCTTGCTGGTCTGGCTGTTGGGAAGGAAGAGTTCATGCAGAATGCATCAGATGTGATGCAGCTACTGTTGAAGACCCAGACAGACTTCAATGATATGGAAGATGACCCGCAGATCTTTTACATGGTCTCAGTGCATTAGCCACTTTTCTGTTGCTGTGATAGAAACATTGAGCAAAACAACTTATAAAAGGAAGAGTTTATTTGAGCTTACGGTTCCAGGGGAATTACAGTCCATCATGTCAGATAGGTATGGTGGCTGGAGGTGGCTGGATCAGGAGCAGAAACTAAACTTTACATCTTCAGTCAGGCACAGGATGCAAGAGAGTGACTGGAGATCTGGCAAGGCTTGAGAACTTAACCAATGCCCTCTTCTGACCTCCCTGGGCACTGCAGGTGCAGGACTCGAGTGTACATATATACATATAGAGAGAAAACTCTGTTTGAGAGCCTGAGAACTTGAGGAAAGAAAGAGAACTAGAGCTGTGCTCATCCCTTATGAGCTGGAGTCATGTCCCTCCCCATGAGCTGGAGCATCCTCCCCTGAGAACTGGAGCTGCGGTTCCTCTTGTGGGCTGGAGCTGAGGTCCCCTCCTGTGAGCTGGAGTCATAGACCCTTCACATGAGCTGGTGCTGTGGTCGCCTCCTGTGAGATGGAGCTGTGTTTACCATCCTATGGGCTGGAGCTGTGGTCCCCACCTGTGAGCTAGAGCTGTGATTCCCCTCCTGTGAGCCGGGGCTGTGATCCCCTCCCATGAGCTGGAGCTGTGGTCCCCTCTTGTGGCCTGGAGCTGTGGTCCCCTCCTGTGAGCCGGGGCTGTGATACCTTCCCATGAGCTGGAGCTATGGTCCCCAACTGTGAGCTGGAGCTGTGGTCCCCTCCTGTGGGCTGGAGCTGTGGTCCCCTCTTGTGAGCTGGCGCTGTGGTCCCTCCTGTGTACTGGAGCTGTGGTTCCCCTCATATGCGCTGGAGCTGAGGTCCTGTCCTGTGAGCTGAAGTTGTGGTCCCCTCCTGTGAGCTGAAGCTATGGACCCCTCCTGTGAGATGGAGTTGTGGCCCCCTCTTGTAAGCTGGAGCTTTGGTGCTCTCCTGTGAGCTGGAGATGTGGTCCCCTCCTGTGAGATGTAGCTGTGGTACCCTCATAATAATATTGACTCCCAGTCCCAAGAGGGATGATCAGAATGGACTGTGCTGGATCAGGTGCTCACCCATTGTTGAAGATTAACGCAGCTTTCAACTCTTACTGGAGAAGTTTCCTTATGCAGCATATGGTGATTGACACAGAAACTTTCTAATGTGCGGGGAGGAGGGGGCTTTCTAATGTGTGGGGAGGAGGGGGCTGCAGAGCACTTATCTCTGAGTGGACCACCTCTGTCAGGCTTAGGGAGCTCAGGACTCGGGGATCATGGCAGGGGAGGAGGTGGAAAGATTGTAAGAGCCAGAGGTGGTGGAGGACCATGTGGGGGCCAGAGCTCTCCAAACAGCTGGTCGGTTACTCATATGAGCTCACAGCAATGGTGACAGCATGCACAAGTCCTATGCAAGCTCCAGTGAATGGACCCATACTGGAGAATATTTTGGGATTCAAGTTAGACTCTATAGGCTTTATTATACAGAGAGAGTACACTGAATTGAGTAGGGACGTTAGTGTGGGGACGTGTGGATGGGAGAGGAGATATAAATGTCATCAAGTTATATTTTATGGAAATCGCAAAAATTCAATAAAAATGCTTAAAAAAAAAAACAAAACAGTGATGGCCTCCAACATGGCCATACCTTCTAAAACCTCCCAAAAGAGCACCACCAACTGGGGACAAAAACATCCAAATACTTGGAGCCTATGGGGGACATTTTCATTCAAACCACTACACTCAGCATGGATCAAAATGTGCAAAATCCTTGGAAAACAATTTCAGCCATACCATCCAGTGGCTATGGGACTGTTAATAAAGACAACTTCAATTAAGCTGGTAGTCACCCTTTTAGATACTCAAGACATGACAATATGTGTAATGATGGCAGTTGGGAACTTATGAACCTTAGAGATCATCAAAGTTTTGGTGTTAAAGCTGCAGTTCTGGAAGAAAAATCAACTGCTCACCAAATGTTGGTTTGCTATGTTAAGGAATTAAAGAAGGAAGGATTCGTGGTATACACTGAACAGGTTTTCAAACTGATGGTCCCTCTACTGAAATTTTATTTCTATGATGGTTGTTTGAGTGGAGGTAGCAGAGTCCATGCCTCCTCTCCTGGAGTATGTACCAGTCCACGGTCCTGAATACCTTACAAAGATATGGCACTTAATGTGTGAGGCTCTCGTTAAGGCCACTGGCACAGAATAAGATTCAGACATTTTCTCAGAATAATGCTAAGTTCATTGGGTTCACGGCAGATGGTTCCTTAATAATGAGCTCTTTGAGGAGCTGGGAGGCACAGGGAAAGGGAGGACTCAAGCACATTTTAAAAATCAAGAGTTGCAGAAAGTTAAAAGACAAGATGAAGCCTATGACAAGCATGTTGAGGAATTTCTACAAGATAAGAATGATAACGATGTTTATATTCTGAGTAAAGTGTCAGATATTTTGCAATCACTATTCAGTGGCTGCAAGGAAAAGGAGTTTCCTTAGTTTGAATACCTGCTTCTACGAGTCGTCAACCTGATTTGTCCACATAGACCGTGGCCAAGGAAACAAAGAGAATTGTGCATATTTGGTGATGTCATAGCACACTGTAGTCCAGCCTCATTTAAGTATACAGAATATTTCTTAAGCCAGTGTTCCAGTATGTGAGTGACAGAAGCCTAGAAGTCAGGCAAGCAGGGGCACACGGCCAGGACATCATGACACAGTGCACTGGAGCAGATTATAGAATCTGTGTAGGAGCACTGCCACTGCTTCCAAGAGTTCTTCAGTCTGCAGATTATGATCATCCAGAAAATTCAATACCCACTAATATCTATTTAAATACATGGAAAAATAAGAATATTTCTAGACAAACATGATTCATAACAGCTAAATCAGTCCTGCAGAGAATTCTTTTTATATATATTTTATATGAGTTGATTAATTTACAAAGGAATGAGCACCCAGTGCCTAGAAAATTCTTTTTAAAAATATTTTTAGTAATTCTTTGAGGATTTCATGTAATGTATTCTCATTGTTCATATGTTCCTCTTACTGCTCCACCTCCTCCCACCTCCTTACACACCCAACCTTGTATCCTCCTGCTCAAATACTCATGGTGTAGTTGATTCTCCCTTGGAGTGTGGTCAATCTACCAGGGCGCACACCCTTAGAAGAATTTATCAAATAGGATTCCATGAAATCAAGAACTTCTTTACAAAGTCAGGTGTGCTGGCACATGCCTTTAATCCCTGCACTCAAGAGGCACAGGCAGGCTTCTCTGTGAGATCCAGCCCATCCTAGTCTACATAGTGAGTTCCAGGCCAACTGGAAGCTACTGGGAGAGCCTGTTCCAAAAACAAAACAGAAACAAAAAACAGAAACTTCTTTACAGCAGCAGACACTGTCAGCAGAGTAAACTGAGAAACAACAGAAAGGGAAAAAAATCCTTGCCAGCATATTTCATATATGGGATTAAAATGTAGAATATATAAAGAACTGTGAAAAATAGATAACAACAAAAAGCTTAGTCAGTCAATAAATGGGCCAATGACATGGATAGGCAATATTCAAAAGAAGAAATTCAAATGGTCGATAAGTAGCTTTTAAAATGTTCAATATCCTTAGTCATTGGGGAAATACACATTAAAACTATTTAGAACTTCTCTCTGACACTGGTCAGAATGTTTATAATCAAGGAAAAAAATGAAAACAAATGCTGACAAAACTGGTTGGAAAGAGGAAGCCTTACTTGCTGTTGGTATAAACTGGTGTAGCCACTATGGAAATCAGTGTGAAAGTTTTCAAAAAACTAAAAGTAAAACATCGTATGATCCAGACACGCTAGTCCTGGCCATGTACCCAAAGCACTTTACAGCTTACTACAGAGACACTTATGCATTTAACTCTATTGCTGCTCTATTTATTATAATTAGGAAATAGAATCTGCCTACATGTCAATCAGTAGATGAATGGATAATGAAAATGTGGTATATATACACAATGGAATTTTATTCAGCCTTAAAAAAATTAAATTTGCAAAAGAAATGATGCAATTGGAAAATATAAATCAAGAGAAGTGACTTAGGCTCAAAAAGACACATAGCACATGTTCCCTCTTACATGTAAAATCTTGCTTCTGATTGTTAAATGTGTGTATTTATGTGGGAGTGAGTGTAAGGTCAAGGAAACAAAAGGGGCCTCTCAGAGGACTAAAAGGGGTTTTAAGGACAGTAGGGCAGGGATCGTAACAGAACACTGTGGTATGAAAATGGAAAGCTGAATGTTGGTCTAGAAGGGCAGAGCAGGGAGGGCAACGGTGGAGACTGAGCAAAAGAATGCGTGTGGGGGGAACAGCCACAACTAAGTATGCAGGAAAATGCCAGAAGGAAACCTATCACATTGTATGATAATTAAACATGTAAAAATAGGTAAAATGTATAAAGAACATTTAATTACATATATTAAAAAGATTAAAAGTATTCAAAGATATGATCAGACACTTCACTAAAAACAAATGGAGAATGAATACATGGAAAGATGCTCTGCTTCATATGTCATTAAGGCATTGCAAATGGAAACAGTCATGTGACACCACTGCACACACCTTAGAATGCATACAATCCAGAGCAGATACCAGCAAATGCTAGAGAGAAGAGGGACAAAAGAGTTCCCATTCGTTGGTGGTATAATTGCAAGAGATACATTCACTTTGGAAAACAGCTTGGCAGTTCCTCACAAAATTATATCTATAATTTCATGTGATCCAGTAACCTTGCTTCTTGGTATCTACCCAAAGAAACTGAAATTTTATGTGTACAAAATTCCTGCAGATGTATGTATGTAGTAGCTTTGTTCTGTGCTGCCAAACTTGGTTAGCATGAAGATGCCCCTCAATGGGTGAAGATTTTTAAACTCCAGTATAGTTAGATGGCAGAATACTACACGGTGCTTGGTAAGTAAGCTATTCAGTGATGGAAACACGTAGAGTAAATTTAAGTGTATGTTACTAAGTATAGTAAGTCAACCTGAAATGACACGACCTAACTTGTGATTCCAACTGCATGAGCTATGGAGAAGGCAAACTAATAGACAGTGAAGAGATTACCTTGGTCTTGTCGGTAGGTAGGTTTTCAGTGTACTGGAAGAGCTCAGGATGATGTGCGGTTTATGGGGTTCTACGTCATTACTCACTTGTCCACCCACATATCACAAAGAGGGAACAGTAACACAAAGTGTGCTGCTTGCACAGTAATGCTGGGTCAATTCGGATTTACTAATTATTTCAAGTATGACTTTCTGGTTTCAGATGCTCATTGTGGGAGATTCGGTCCTGCCGAGGGCTGCCGGTGTGACAAGGGGAGTTCTGCATTTTCTGTGAAATTAAAACTGCTATAAAGCGGAGATTATTTAGAAAGTAAACAAAGAAAAATAGGTAAATTCTTACTTCAAGCCATAATCAGAGGGTTAGGAATTTCCTTTCAGTGGCCAAAAAACATCTCAAGGTTAAGAAAACAAGAGTCCGAACCCATGGATTAACAAAAGCACGTGCTCTCTTAGTTTTACTAGATTTTCTTTCACATGAATACTGGAGTATCAGCTTGTTGCAAATGGAATTCAAATATTTTGATACTTTTTAATTAAGCCTGAGTGCTGTGATCTCAAAATTGTCCTGGCTGTGAACAATCATTGCTTTCTGCTAGGCGTGCTGGCAGGCCTGCTTGCAGACTCCTCAGCGCAGAGGCTGCTGGAACTGCTCCCAGGCCAGGGCTCTGCCACTCATCAACTGCCTGGACTTTCCCCACTGTCATGTCACACCATCGCCTCTAACGTGTTCTCTCCTTCTTCCCCAGTTCTGAAACTCAAATACAGAGTTTGACCCAAAGAATTACAACATTTTGCTATTTTATATTAGCAGAAACTTGGGAAATGTGCGGAAATCAATTAAAGGTGTTAGATTTAGGGAAAGAACAATGCTCTTAAGCTGGAATTGTTGATATGGAGCATGTTCTAGCAAAAACTGGGATTTTTTTGTGCTACCCAAGTGGCTAGCGGCTCTGTGAGCTTCACTGAGGGGCCAAAGCCTGCACTTTGCTGTAGTCTGCAAGGAATATGGCTTGTCCGACAGGCGGACCCATCGGAGAGCAGGCAGTGAGGTAGGCCTACGGTTGCAGAGAAAAGCATAGGATGGAAAGATAGGGCATTGGATTGCTTCAAAAGTACACTATGAGTTTTCCACAGAAGCAATACTAAAATAACAATGGAGGCCTGAGAAAGAGTAGAAAGTCATAAAATAACACATAGAATTAAAGTTCCAGAATTGAAAGCTTCAGTATAGGGGAATATGGACATTGTTTCCAAAATGTAAATTAAATGAAATTGCACTCCCCCATGGTAGAATTAATTACGAAGGCCTGAGAAAGAGTAGAAAGTCATAAAATAACACATAGAATTAAAGTTCCAGAATTGAAAGCTTCAGTATAGGGGAATATGGACATTGTTTCCAAAATGTAAATTAAATGAAATTGCACTCCCCCATGGTAGATTTCTGTCTAACGTTTCTAGTTTATCTTTCCTTCTTTTCGACGTGGGAAATTTGAAAACATGATTAATCAGTTCATCTAAATAAATATAATTTTAAAGAGACACTGATAGGCATTATAGAGTGCTAGTTAAGAAACTGCTGTGGATTACAAGCACGTAAATAGAAAATCATTAGGAAACAAATTCCAGTGTACACATAGACTATAAAACTGGGTGTGCACCTAGTATCACAAATCAGTGGAGTAACAATGGATTGATATATGAGAAATATGACAATATTTGCATATCCATCACAGGAAAAATGCCTTGGACAAATGTAAAAGTTAAAAATACATTTTGTGTCAATTTATAATTTAAGGAAGAAATGGAACTTCATAGTATTTGAGTTATAGGAAAAGGAAATGTTACAGAGTACTTTTATAAACCTAGCTTAGAAAAGGATTTCATGGTATGTATTCGGGATGAACAGCATTTTTGAAAGGCTGCCTTCAGTTTGATAATTTAAATTATATTGTGAGAAGGTGTTGTGAACCAAGTTGAGAAACCAATGATGAACTGAGAAAGGTTTGTTCTAGTACGACAAAGTGTGGCTCTAGAATATAAGTCTGCCAATTGACAAAAGGGGAGCAAAACAAAACACAAGTTATTAAAACAACTTCTTTTGAGAATTTTTGAGTTAGTCTTTTATAAATGCTG